>NC_092371.1:24938413-25238596 GCF_030028105.1 Mobula birostris | reverse complement strand
GACGTAAAAGAGTCTTTTCTGTTGATCAGTGTCAAAAAAGCCAAATTAAATCCACTCCTTCAATGTTGGAAAACAATAAAACATGAAAATTTCTGGGGGGGGGGGGGCTGCAGTGAACACTTTTTATAGGCACTGTAGATTCTAGTTCTTTCTGGCCAACAAGACACTGTTGCACAATTAGGCCATTTAGTCCATCAAGTCTGCTTTGCCATTTGACCATGACTGATTTATTTTTCCCTCTAGACCCCATTTTCCTGCTTTCTCACTGTAACCTCTGAGACCCTTAGTAATCAAGGGCCCATCAACTTCTGCTTTAAATATACCCTATGAATTGGCCTCCACAACCATCTGTGGCAATGAATTCCACAGATTTACCACTTTCTGGCTAAATAAATTCCTTTTGATCTGTGTTCCAAAGGAATGTATTTTTATCCTGAGGCTGTGCCCTCTGGTCCTAGGCTTTCCCACTACTGGAAACATCCTCACCAAATCACTCTATCCAGACCTTTTTGTGTTTGGTAAGTTTCAATGAGATCCTTCCTCAGTCTTCTAAACTCTAGCAAATAAAGAGCTACCAAACTCTCCTCATACAGTATGTTAACACTTTCATCCTTGGGATTATTCTCCTGAGCCTCATTTGGAGCCTCTCCAATGCTGCACATCTTCCTTAGATATGAGACCTAAAACTGCTCACAATATTCCAAATGTGGATTGCCATATAAAGCCTCAGCATGGCATCCTTGCTGTTATATTTTATCCCGTGACTGCCAGAAAGCAGTTTGTATATTTTGGCCTTCACCATGTCAGTTTCCTTCAGGTGTTCCCATTTTCTTTCATATTCCAAAGACATACGGTTAGTGTTCACAATTTGCGGCATGCTGTATTATTGTTGGAAGTGTGGTGACACTTGCAGGCTGCCTGGCACAATCCTCATTGATTGGGTTGATGCAAGTGACGCTTTTCAGTGTATGTTTGAGGTTTCAATGTGCATGTGACAAATACGGCTAATCTTTATCCTTCCGCTTCTTTTGCCGAGACCCTTCTTCAGGACTGAAAAGAAAGGGGGAAGATGCCAGAATAAGAAGTTTGGGGGGGGGGGGGTGCGGTGCGGAAGTAATTAGAGATGTTAGGTGAAGCCGGGTGGCCGGGTAGAGTAAGGGGCTGGAGAAGAAGGAATCTGAGGAGAGGAGAGTGAGCTATGGGAGAAAGGGAAGAAGGAGGGCAGCAGCGAGAGGTGACAGACTGGTGAGGAGAAGAGATAAGAGGCCAGGAGGGAATAGAAGAAGGGTAAAGGGGAGGGAAATTTTTACCAGAAGAAGAAACTGATGTTCATGCTATCCAGGTTGGAGGTTACCCAGACAGAGTATGAGCTGTTGCTCCTCCACCATGAGAGTGGCCTCATCATGGCAAAACAGGATGCCATAGACCGACATGTCAGAATGGGAATGGGGGTATGAATTTAAATGGTTGGATACCGGGAAATTCCATTCTTGGCAGATGGAACGGGAGTGCTCAACAAAGCAGTCCTCCAATTTACGTAGGGTTTCAATAATGTAGAGAAGATTCCCACCTCTCCCACCCTTACTCCTGTAAAAATGTTCGTTCATCTCTGCTGCATCTGTCTGTAGAATGAGGCTTTTATTTCTTCAAAGAACGGGGTTTCCCGTCTTCCATCATTTATGCTTCCCTCACCTGTATCTCCTCCATTTGACAAATATGCGCTCACCCCATCTTCCTGCCACCTTAACTCCTCTTTTCCTCACCTACCACCCCATGACCCCCTGCATTCAACACATCATTCTCCACAACTTCTGCCATCTTCAATGGGATCCTACCGCCAAATACATCTTTATCTCTCTCACCCCGCTCTCCACAGGGATTGCTTTCCATGCGCTCCCCCCACTAATCTTCCATCAGGCATGAATCACTGCAAGTGACCATAATTGTACACCTGACTAATTACTTCCTCCCTTACCTCCATTCAGGGCCCCACTTCAACTGTGAATCTGTTAGGGTCATCTATTGTACTTGGTGCACCTGACACAGCCTCCTCTACCTTGGTGAAACTCAGCGCAAATTGAGGGACCACTTTGTCGAGCACCTCCACTCCGTCTGCCAAGACCAGAACTTCCTGGTGGCCAAACATTTTAATTCCTATCCCCATTCCCAGTCCGACATGTTAGTTGTCTCTTTTGCCATGATGAGGCCATTCTCAGGGTGGAGAAGTAACACCTCTTATTCCAGCAACACACATCAAAGTTGCTGGTGAACGCAGCAGGCCAGGCAGCATCTCTAGGAAGAGGTACAGTCGACGTTTTGGGCCAAGACCCTTCGTCAGGACTAACTGAAGGAAGAGTGAGTAAGGGATTTGAAAGTTGGAGGGGGAGGGGGAGATCCAAAATGAGAGGAGAAGACAGGAGGGGGAGGGATGGAGCCAAGAGCTGGACAGGTGATTGGCAAAAGGGATATGAGAGGATCATGGGACAGGAGGTCCGGGAAGAAAGACAAGTGGGGGGGGGACCCAGAGGATGGGCAAGAGGTATATTCAGAGGGCCAGAGGGAGAAAAAGGAGAGTGAGAGAAAGAATGTGTGCATAAAAATAAGTAACAGATGGGGTACGAGGGGGAGGTGGGGCCTAGTGGAAGTTAGAGAAGTCGATGTTCATGCCATCAGGTTGGAGGCTACCCAGACGGAATATAAGGTGTTGTTCCTCCAACCTGAGTGTGGCTTCATCTTTACAGTAGAGGAGGCCGTGGATAGACATGTCAGAATGGGAATGGGATGTGGAATTAAAATGTGTGGCCACTGGGAGATCCTGCTTTCTCTGGCGGACAGAGCGTAGATGTTCAGCAAAGTGGTCTCCCAGTCTGCGTCGGGTCTCGCCAATATATAAAAGGCCACATCGGGAGCACCGGACACAGTATATCACCCCAGCCGGCTCACAGGTGAAGTGTTGCCTCACCTGGAAGGACTGTTTGGGGCCCTGAATGGTGGTAAGGGAGGAAGTGTAAGGGCATGTGTAGCACTTGTTCCGCTTACACGGATAAGTGCCAGGAGGGAGATCAGTGGGGAAGGATGGGGGGGACGAATGGACAAGGGAGTTGTGTAGGGAGCGATCCCTGCGGAATGCAGAGAGAGAGGGGGTAGCCTCCAACTTGATGGCATGAACATTGATTTCTCCTTCTGGTAAAAATTTCCCTTCCCCTTCTCTTTTCTTCTCGTGTGCCTATCACTTCCCCTTTGTAACCCCTCCTTCCCCTTTTCCCACGGTCCATTCTCCTCTCCTATCAGATTCCTTCTTCTCTGTCTCTTTACCTTTCCCACTCTTCAGGCTTCACTTATTATCCTCTAGCTTGGGCTGCTTCCCCTCCCCACACTTCTTTATTCTGGCATCATCCCCCTCCTTTTCCAATCCTGAAGAAAGGTTTTGGCCTGGAACGTTAACTGTTTATTAATTTCCATAGATACTGCCTGACCTGCTGAGTTCCTCCAGCATTTTATGTGTGTTGCTCTGGATTTCCAGCATCTGCAGAATCTCTTGTGTTTATAATTTTTATCTTTAATATTTAGTCCTCTTGCAATCAATGCAAACATTCCATTTAGCTTTCTTATTGTGGACTCAGCTTGCAAGTTTACTTTTAGGGAAACCTGCAACAATGTACATCTTTATTCCTTCTGTACTTCCCTACATTGTATTCCTTCTGCCACAGCTTTGTCCATTGTCCCATCCTGTTCAAGTCCTTCTGCAGCAAATCTTGCTTCCTCAACCCAGCTTTTGTATCAACTATTAACTTGGCCACAAAGCGACCAAATCTGTCATCTATATTATTAACAGATCATGTGAAAGTGCCCGACCCAACACCGACACTGTGAAACACCACTAGTCAGCAGCAGCCAACCACAAAAGCCTGCCTTTCTTCTCAGTTTTTGCCTTCTGCTAGTCAGCCAATCTTCCATACATGCTGGTGCTTTTCCTGTAATACCATGGGCTCCAATCTTTTTTTAGCAAACTTATGTGTGACATCTTGTCAAAGGCCTTCTGAAAACCCAAGTACACAACATCCACTGACTCGCCTATGTCTAGCCTGCTTGTTATTTCCTCAAAGAAATCCGACAGATTTGTCAGGCAAGAATTCTCCTTAAGGAAGTCATGCCGACTTTACCCAGGACATCTTTAGGGAGTGGTGTCTCCGAAAGATAGCTTCCATTATTAAGGACCTTCAGCATACAGGACATGCCCTTTTCTCACTGTTACCATCAAGTAGGAGAAACAGAAGCCTGAAGGCACACACTCAGCAATTCAGGAACAGCTTCTTCCCCTCTGCCAGCTGATTCCTAAATGGACAAAGAAGCTTTGGACACCACCTCACTTTTTTTTTAATATAGTGTTCCTGTTTTTGCACATTTAAAAAAAATCTATTCAATATATGTAATTGATTTACTTGGTTATTTATTTTATTTTATTTAGTTATTTTCTGTCTCTGCTAGATTATATATTGCATTGAATTGCTGCTGCTAAGTTAACAAATTTCACGTCACTTGCCAGTGATAATAAACCTGATTCTGATGTGCCTCCATGTACTCTGCAACCTCATTCTTAGTAATGGACACCAGCATCTTCCCAACCACTGAAGTCGAGGCTAACTGACCCATAGTATTCTTTCTTTTGTCTCCCTTCGTTCTGAAAGAGTGGAATGACAATAATAATTTTCCAGACCTCCGGAACCATTCCAGAATCTAGTAACTCTTGAAAGATCGCTAATTCTCTTCACATGCTCTTCAGTTACCTCTTTGAGCACACGGGGCTGTAGTCCACCTGGTCCAAATGACTTATCCACCTTCAGACCTTTCAGTTTTCCAAGCACCTTCTCCTTAGTAATAGCAACCACACACACTTTTGCCAACACCACTCCCCCCCACCAATTCTCTTGAATTTCTGGCATGATGCATGTGTTCTCCGCAGTGATAACTGATGCGGAATATTTTTTCAGTTTGTCTGCCATTTCTTTGTTGTCCATTACTACTTCTCCAGTTCAATTTCCATAGTCTGATCCCCATTCTTGCTTCTTCTTTACTCTTTATGTATTTGAGAAAAATTTGGTATCATTTTTTATATTATTAGCTATCTTACTTTCATATTTCATCTTTTTTGCCCAAGAATTTTCATACAACAACATGCTATAGCACAGAAATGGGCCACATGGCCCAGTTAGTCCATACTGACCTTATCTTTGGCCTAGCCCTAACTACCTGGACGTGGATCATAGCCCTCCTATCCATATACCTATTTAAATTTCTTTTAAATGTTACAAATGAACTCGCATCTTCTACTTCCACTGGCAGCTCTTTCCACATTTGCATCACTCTGAGTGAAGAAGTTTCTCTTCAGACTCCCTTTAGATATTTCACCCTTCACCCTAACCTATGACCTCTAGTTCTAGTCTCATCCAACCTGAGGTAAATCAGAATCAGGTTTATTATCACCAGCATGTGTCACGAAATTTGTGAACTTAGCAGCAGCAGTTCAATGCAATACATAATATAGAAGAAAAAAACAAAACAAAAGAATAAAATAAATAAATAAATAAATAATCCAGTTGCAGTATAAGTATATTGAATAGATAAAAAATCGTGCAAAAAGCAGAAATAATATATATTAAAAAAGTGAGGTAGTGTCCAAGGAATCAGATGGCAGAGGGGAAGAAGCTGTTCCGGAATCACTGAATGTGTGCCTTCAGGCTTCTGTACCTCCTACCTGATGGTAACAGTGAGAACAGGGCATGCCCTGGGTGCTGGAGGTTCTTAATGGACGCTTCCTTTCTGAAACATCGCTCTTTGAAGATGTCCTGGGTACTTTGTAGGCTAGTACCCAAGATGGAGCCGACTAAATTTAAGAAACTCTGCAGTTTCTTTCAGTCTCCCACCACCTCCCCCCCCCCCCCCCCCACCCCGACCTCCATACCAGACAGTGATGCAGCCTGTCAGAATCCTGTCCACGGTACATCTATGGAAGTTTTTGAGTGTATTTGTTAACATACCAAATCTCTTGAAACTCCTAAGTATAGTCACTGTCTTGCCTTCTTTTTAACTGCATCGATATGTTGGGACCAGGTTAGGTCCTCAGAGATCTTGACACCCAGGAACTTGAAACTGCTCACTCTCTCCACTTCTGATCCCTCTGTGAGGATTGGTATGTGTTCCTTCATCTTACCCTTCGTGAAGTCCACAATCAGCTCTTTCGTCTTACTGATGTTGAGTGCCAGGTTGTTGCTGCGACACCAAAAGGCCACATGCATTTACCCCTATCTATACCTTTATTTCAGTTCTCAGGGAGGAATAAAAATACCTTCATTTTTGGGAACAAACCAGACTTAAGTGTTCTAAAACACGCACTACTGGACAAAACTTGCTCACTGGTTCTAGTCAAGTAACTAAAACTGAGGTACTTGAATTCAATTGTAAGTTATTGGGTTTTTTTTGAATTAATAATTGGATTTTTTAGCAGAAATTGGATGATTAAGATTCAGAGTCAGAGAGATACTATGTACAGCATGGAAACACAGAATTCGGCTCACCATGTCCATGCTGACCATCGGGGACCATTCTGCACCAATCCCACCTCCCAGCACTTCACTCATATTCTCCTATGTGCAAGTGACTCAAATACTCATCCGGAGACCACATAAATGCTGTTGGTAACCTTACTTCAACCACTCTCTCAGGCAATGCATTCCAGAACTACTATGCAACTGATTTATTCAGTTTCTACATCCACAATGTGTCCTGCAGGTTAGTTCACAGCCTGATCTGACAACCAATTCTTTTTCCTCAGATCATTTGTAAAATGGCCTCCATACTGACCAGTGAAATAACTGAGCGTCTGCTACTATTTCGGTTTTGTGAACTTTGCACTGATGGCAAGCTGTTCCATGTTCGTAAGGTAAACAGAATTTTAACTTTCCCTTTTCCATCCTAGTTGGTTTGACAGCATCTTGTCTATCAACTTGTGATCAAATATTAATGGAAACTTGTCAAAAAATCCTGTTTTTAAAATAAACTTGAAGAATAGTTGATGAATTTGTCAGCATTTAAAGAAAGAAAAGATAATTTAGTAGGATTTGAAGAAGGTTTAGCTGAGACTCCAGATTTTCATCCTTTGCACTTCTATCACCTTACAATACTTCAAGCCCTCTGGTGATCATTTATGAAATTGCAAAGGCAAATTGTGTAGCTGATTGTTGTTTTGAATCTGTTTAAGAAATATTCAATCCAGCCTGTCCAATTGGAGAGGATGCTTGAGCTTTTGTGTGGCAATAAAATCTCTTTCTATTTCTTAGGTATGTGCAACTAATTTTGGAGATATTTGTAATGCAGTTGGCCAGGAAGCAACTGAAAAGTACATGGTATGTAGATCACTACTTTCATTCCTCTCATTTTCACTAGTAAGTGCAAGTAATTCATTAGTATCCACCTTCCCTGCAGGTAAAAAAAATTGTGAGTTTGTCTATCAGTGAAGAAGTAGATGGTGCCAGTCTTCATATCTAACACTACTACAGCTAGAATAATGGGATCTTGCAATACATACAGTAGTTGGATTTCAAAATACATTATTGAATTTGAAGCAATTTAAAATGTTAACTGACCTTGTAAGTTTGTGGTCTATTGGCTTTTAAGGCCACTTAGACTTGGGAAAACAATTGTTTGTTGACAAGGAATATTTCAGCATTTAGATATATTTTGTTTAGAATTTTTCCTGATTGTTTACTGGTTTGACACACCTGTCTGTCTTTACTCCTGTTCATCCACAAAATGTCCCACTAACTTAATACTGGGTGATTGCCTTTTTTTCCCTAAACTTTAAATGTCTCACACAAAATTGTACTTGATTTTAGATCCCCAGGTTCTTCCAGCTGTGCTCGGACAATGTCTGGGGCATTCGGAAAGCATGTGCAGAGTGCTTCATGGCAGTGTCCTGTTCTGTTTCACCTGAGGTGCGCAGGGCTAAACTCTCCCCACTCTTCATTAATCTCATCAGTGACCCTTCCAGATGGGTAAGGATCACAGTGATTAAATGACAATATCTGGTTTTAGAGAGCATTACTAGAGAAGAGATTTCCAGGTAGTCTGAAGCAGCTTTTCAAGCTTTAGTTAGCCTTTGTGCTCTAATGTAATGTGACTGCATGATTGCATTATAACCTGCATAACCTGCTATCGCCATGTCATGCACCCACTGTGAAGGAGATCAATGGGCCAACTTTGGGATTTTGTACAACCAGTTATAATGCTACTAATTGGGTTAAGTCCACATACTTTTAACTGTAAAAATTTGGGAGTAGATACTTATCGTGTATGTGTTTTTCCTCCACTAAATCTGCGGTAACCTTTGCAGAGTTCAAATGGATACTGCGGTGTTGATCGCAGTCTGATTAAATGAGTCTGCAAAGAAATTTTACTTGACCCATTTCAGTCCTGCAGCCAAACTGATTTAGCTGTTTTATGATTCCGTGATTCGCGTAACACGACGCGCACTTACGCATGTAATTGTAAACTTCATCTTCTAAATCTGAAGAGTGCACTAACAAAATGATACCCGTTTACTGAAACTTTGTTGACCCTGCCAGGTCCGCCAAGCTGCGTTCCAGTCTCTAGGTCCATTTATCTCCACTTTTGCCAATCCATCTAGTGCTGGCCTGTATATCAAGGAGGATGGTACACTGAGCATTAGACAGCTGGACAATAGCGTTGCAGATGTCAGGTATGCATGCAGATCAGACAGTACTTAAACTGTGGCTTTAGGTGGGTAGATTGCTCATGCTTGCTTGCTGCTTACCCAGAAAGCTGTACTCTGATTAACCATTGGACACTCATGAATGAAGGACAAACCAAGTTCACTAAAATATTTCAATTTTTTATTTGTCTCTGCTAAATAAAATTACACTTTTATATAATATACTCACTCTCCAGCTAACACTGCCCAATTACCATATTTTTAAAAGTCCTAATGAAGGGTCTCAGCCTGAAACATTGACTACTTACTTCCCTCCATAGATTCTACCCGAATTGCTGAGTTCCTCCAGCATTTTGTGTGTGTTACTCAATCACCTTTCTTTTATTGAGTTGAAAATATTTGAGAGAATTATTTTGACTCTTAGAAGAAATTGTATATTGACCCACTGATTTCTCATTTTTTCCCCGCTCTAGTGTGTGTGTGTGTGTGCGTGCACACACACACACACACACACACACACACACACACACACACACACACACACGTATACACCCCCCCCCCCGCAAAATGTCTCTGAGGTGCATGTCAGCCATTTGCACTAATGTGGTTGAAAATGGCTCCTTGAATGTTTTTCTTTAGCAGCCTCTCTGATTTGCCCTCCCCTAATGAAATTGCTGCTGCTTCCTCCCTCAAAACATAGTGTCTGAACATTGTTATCACGCAGGCACCGGTAGAATGATAATCATTTCTACCAGTTTATGATACATCAGACTGGTTCCCTAATTGTGTTATACCTTTGTCTCCAGCATCTTTGTTAAACAAACTGAATATTCCACACTGCTTTCTTGGGTCTTCTATTTATACAGCTTATATTGAAAAAACTTTTTATTAAGTTGTGTGTAATACAAGAAAATACTGCTTATTGACTGCTCTCCTTCTACAATACGTAAAATCCCATTTCAGAGTAACTTTGTTTCATCTGAGATCAAATTATATTTTCAATCATAATCAAAATGCCTGCATCAAATTGTATTTTTCCATATAATTTCAGTCTTGAGACCATCTCCTGGAATCTTTTGAGGGTTTTGAACATCTTGTGTGGCCGACAAGTGCTTTGTTTAGCATCTGCTCTGCTCTGTTGCAGATATAAAGAAACTGTCTAGCTGCCGTAAAATAGGAAGCTTCTTTTGGTCTAACCCAGCTAATCTGGTATATTCCTTCTCAAAGCAAACTAGAATGAATACTCTAGCAGGTAGAACAGAAAGTAGCTGCTCAGATGTAACTGGATAAGAGCCTGGCAAAGGAACAAACCAGAAATGACAATCCTTTTATAGGAAAAGGACACGAATCTTCAGTGGAAGATCAGCCTCTGCTAAGTGGCTGAACCAGTGATTGAAGAATCAGTGCTACTTGGGTGAAGTGATGGGCAAGTGGTGACTGGGGGAAGATGAGGATGGTAATGGAGCTAACCTAGGAGGAGGAACAGCTTTTGAAAAATGGCAGAAAGTGTGCTCCACATTTCAGATAAATAGTGGTAAATAATGTTATTTATCAATTAGGCACAAGTGAGAATCTATTTCCTATCTTTTAGAAGGTGCTATTAAAATTAATCAATATGTGTACATTATTTCCTTTTCTGAACCGTTTATAAAATTGTCCATTTTTCTTAAGCTTGTTATTATGTGTGATGAAAATATTTCATTGTTATAATTTGATTTTATCTAATAATTGCAAGTTTTTCCTCTGTCTCTGTCTAACTATACATACGAGAGCACTATTGAAATCTTGCAGCATCTGTTTTAACTTGTTTTCAGCACAGCTCAAAATTCTGGAGCTCTTATCCATGCTTTTCTGTTCTTTAACAAACTCTGGTGCTTTATTCCTACCTGCTACTTCCTGATTTATCTTCTCACCTCTTTATGGTATGGTACTGTCATGAAATTTTATTGTGTTTCTTAATTTTAAAAACACTGAATCATCCCTTGCACAATACACACAAAATGCTGGAGGAACTCAGCAAGTCAGGCAGCATCTGTAGAAGGGAATAAACAGTTAACGTTTATTCCTTTCCATAAATGTTGAGTTCCTTCAGCATTTCGTGTGTGTACCTCAAGATTTCCAGCATCTGCAGAGTCCCTTGTGTTTCTGAATCATCGCTTTCTGTAGCATCACTGCAAATGATGTGATGTTCACTATCTGTAGGAAAAACTGTACATATACAGAATTGCACAAGAAATTGGAAAAACATCTGTTAAGACTTCCAACTCTTCAGCTTTCTATGTTTTTTCTAAGTATTTGAAATATCTAGAATGTAATTTGCCATACAGTATGCTAAATAAACATTTTGGGTAACATTCTTTATGAGAATTAATGCCTGCATTTGTCTAGAGAATATGTAAACTTCGTAATTGCAGCTTAAATACAAAACATTTGTGTACTATATAAAAGCTAAAAATAAAATTCTAGCTTCTCCCTTTTGATCCTATACTTGCTTTTGGTGGACAGGATTTTATAAACTTTTATAGAAGAGGGTTACATAATGAATTTTTGAGTCATTTGATGTCTATCCTTCATATTTATTAGTTTTATAATTGCATTTTTTAATGATGGTGCCCAAGTAATATTTTTCTTGTCCAGCTGGTGCTGCTTCAGTAGTTGGTTGTGTATATGTAATAGCACATCTTTATCAGCATTTTTAAATTGTTTTCCTATAAGACATAGGAATTAGGCCATTTATTTTATTTATTTATTTTCCATCTTAACCCCATTCTCCTGCCTTCTCCCCATAACCTTTGATGCCCTTACTAATTAAGAACCTATCAACCTCCGTTTTAAATATACCTAATGATTTTGGCCTCCACAGCTGTCGGTGGCAATGCATTCCACAGATTCACTACCTTCTGGCTAAAGAAATTCCTCCTCATCTCCATTCTAAATGGACATCCTAGTATTCTGAGGCTCTACTCTCTGGTCCTAGATTCTCCCACTATTAGAAATATTCTCTGCACATCCACTGTGTCTAGGCCTGTCAATATTTTGTAGGTTTCAGTAAGATCCCCCCCTCATTCTTCTAAACTCCAGTGAGTATAGGCCTAGAGCCATCAAGCAGTCCTTAAATGTTAACACTTTTATTCCCAGGATCATTCTCATGAGCTTCTTCTAGACCCTCTTCAATACAAGCACAATCTTTCTTAGATAGGAGCCTCAAAACTGCTCACAGTACTCTAAATGTGGTGTGATCAAAGCCTTATAAAGCAGCCAGTCAGCCTATCTTTTTTTCCTTTAATACCATGGACTGTTAACTTGTTAAGCAGCCTCACGCAGGGCACCTTGTCAAAGGCCTTCTGAAAATCCAAGTAAACACCACCCACTGATTTTCCTTTGTTGTTAGTTCTTCAAAGAATTCAAACAGATTTGTCAGGCAAGGTTTCACCTCAAGGAAACCACGTTGACTTTTGATTTATCTTGTGCCTCCAACTACCTGAAACCTCATCATTAATAATGGACCCTTAACATCTTGTCAGCCACTGAACTCAGGCTAACCAGCCTTTAATTTCGAGTTTTTTGCCTCCCACCTATAATTTCGAGTCTTTTGCCTCCCTCTCTTCTTAAAGAGCGGAGCAATATTTGCAATCTTCCAGTCCTCTGGAGTTATTCCGGAATCCAGTGATTGTTGAAATGTCTTCACAATCTCTTCAACTACCTCTTTCAGAATCCTGGAGTGTGTTCGATCCGGTCTGTGTGACTTACCTATTTTCAGACCTTTTGGCTTCCCAAGCACTTTCTCCCTAGTAGTAGGAACTGCACTCACTTATGTCCCCGATTCTTGAATTTCTGGCATGCTGCTGATGTCTTCCACAGTGAAGACTGACACAAACTACTTATTAAGTTTGTCCACTATCATTTCCTCTCCAGCAGTCTGATGTCCATGCTTGCCTCTTTTTTATTCTTTATATATCTGAAAAAACCTTTGGTATCCTCTTTTATATTATTGGCTAGCTTACCTTACTTTTATATTTTATTTTTTCTCTCCTCATTGCTTTTCTTTTTTTAGTTGCCTTCTTTTGGTTCTGAAAAGCTTACCAATTCTCTAGCTTCCCACTAATTTTTTGGCTATATTGCATGCTCTGTCTTTTGCTTTTATGGTGGCTTTGCCATGGTTGCCTTATCCTCCCTTTAGAATGCTTCTTCTTTGGGATGAACTGATCATATGTCTTTGGAATTACTCCCAGAAACTCCCACTATTGCTGCTCTAATATTAGCCCTGCTTATTTCCTTTTTCAACCAGCTTTGGTCAGCTCTTCTCTCATGTCTCTGTAGTTCCCATTACTCCTTTGTAATACCAATTCTCCCTTTCAAACTGCAGGTTGAATTCTATCATATTATGATCTCTGACTTCTAAGAGTTTCTTTACCTTAAGCTCCCTAATCAAATATAGCTAATTACACAACACCCAATCCAATACAAATTCCTTCCCTTGGGATCCAGCACCAATCTGATTTTCTAAATGTGGCTGAATATTGAAATCTCCCATAACCATTGTAATATTGCTCTTTTCACGTGCCTTCTCTATCATCCATTGTAATTTGTACCTCACATCCCTTCTACTGTTCAGAGGGCTGAATATAACTCCATCAAGGTCTTTTTACCCTTACAGTTTCTTAACTACCTTCCTTAAATCTAAACAACAGGAATTCTGCAGATGCTGGAAATTCAAGCAACACACATAAAAGTTGCTGGTGAACGCAGCAGGCCAGGCATCATCTCTAGGAAGCGGTGCAGTCGACGTTTCAGGCCGAGACACTTCGTCAGGACTAACTGAAGGAAGAGTGAGTAAGGGATTTGAAAGTTGGAGGGGGAGGGGGAGATCCAAAATGATAGAAGACAGGAGGGGGAGGGATGGAGCCAAGAGCTGGACAGGTGATAGGCAAAAGGGGATACGAGAGGATCATGGGACAGGAGGTCCGGGAAGAAAGACAAGGGGGGGGGGGACCCAGAGGATGGGCAAGGGGTATATTCAGAGGGACAGAGGGAGAAAAAGGAGAGTGAGAGAAAGAATGTGTGTATAAAAGTAAGTAACAGATGGGGTACGAGGGGGAGGTGGGGCATTAGACTTCCGCTAATGCCCCACCTCCCCCTCGTACCCCATCTGTTACTTACTTTTATACACACATTCTTTCTCTCACTCTCCTTTTTCTCCCTCTGTCCCTCTGAATATACCCCTTGCCCATCCTCTGGGTCCCCCCCCCCCACCCCGTCTTTCTTCCCGGACCTCCTGTCCCATGATCCTCTCGTATCCCTTTTACCAAACACCTGTCCAGCTCTTGGCTCCATCCCTCCCCCTCCTGTTTTCTATCATTTTGGATCTCCCCCTCCCCCTCCCACTTTCAAATCTCTTACTAGCTCTTCTTTCAGTTAGTCCTGACGAAGGGTCTCGGCCTGAAACGTCGACTGCACCTCTTCCTAGAGATGCTGCCTGGCCTGCTGCGTTCACCAGCAACTTTTATGTGTGTTCCTTAAATCTAAATCTGCTTCCTCAGTACTGCTGCTAATGTCCCATAAATTCAAACCCACTTCCATACCAATCTTTGAGCCAGGCATTTGGTTCTCTGATTTTATTAACTGTGCTAATTTGCATATGGCACAGATAACAATCCAGGGATAGTTACCTTTTTGGTTCAGTGTTTTAAATTCGTCCTTGGCTGATCAAGTTACCTCAGCAGAACTTAGTTTCATGTTCTTTTTACATTGTTGGTACCCACATGGACCACAACAACTGGAGCCTTCCATTCCAACTCCAAATTCCTGTGAGGTCAGGTGAGATGTTCTAGACTCTAAATCCTCATGACAGAGTATTGCATTTATTCACCTGACTATACTGTCCCCAATTACAGCTACGTTTCTCTTCTCTCTCCCTTTTTTAATAGTTCCCTGAACCACAGTGCCACTGTTCAGTTGCATATCCTTCCTATCACCCTCACACCCTCGCACAGGGAGTAACAATTTCAACCTGTTGGGGAAGTTCAAAGGTGAAGGTTTCTCCAGCAATGCTTCTTGGATCCCCCTACCGGTCTCCTTCACAAGCCACGCCCTCTTGTCTTTGGCCACAGACCGAATTTGAAGCAGGTAATTTATTGGGTGTGACTCCCTCCTGAAATAGTGTCCACATAACTGTCACTCTCCCTAATGCATTGGAAGGTTTGAAGCTCAGATTGAAAGTCATTAGCTTTGACCTTGACTTCTTTGAGCAACCAACACTTGCTGCAGATGTGGTCACCAGGAACCACAATGGGGTCTCCCATCTCCTACATAATGCAGCTACAACACAACACTACGTGCATCCCCACTTTATTTAATTAGTTGTAATTTGGTATTCTTTTAGTTAACGACTATAAAGAAGTACCTTGTGTTCTTACCTGCTACTCACCTGTGTTTACTTTCCAAAGACTTTGGAGCCAAAACCATGGACTTCTACACTGGCCTGCTCACACAATGGCAGATCCATTATGTCCTCCAGGACCTTGCCCCCCTCCTCTTCTTGCCATAGCCTGTTGAGCTAAAGCTTCAGTTTCCCACTTTAACACTGACCCACTCCAACAGTAGTCACTCCACTTAAACCTCACTTTTCATTGACCCAAGTGAAATTCATACACAATGAGCCTAGCTCTTTTCCGTGGCTCCCGCTTGCACTCAGATCTGTCTGTCTACTCCAAAGTGAAGCTCCCATGCTAGTATTTGAAAATAAATGAGTTAAGTACAAGATGATAGGGGCTGGGAGGAGGAAGGAGCAGCAACTGGTAACTTGATGCCTTCTGGAAAATATAGGGTTCTGATGCTCCTATTTAAAGACTCTTTCTTTGTAGACATCTAGTTTATATATATTTAAATATATAAATAAAATCAATGTATGTTTCTCTGATACTTTTTCACTACAGATTTTTCTATTAAAATATCAACAGAGATTTTGACTGCTTTTGATTTGATTGTAGGAGGTCTTTTATCTCCTTTATCTTAGCTTTATGTCTTATTTATGCATAGAAGCAGCTGTATCCAGAGGCAGTATGTGAAATGTGATCCATTTGTGTCAGCAAATATTTCTGTATCCATGACTGAAGACAAGAAATCTAGTGCTAATTATACAAAGTTTGTTTTCTTCTCTGTGTAGTATGAAAGCTTACTTTGGGAAGGGGCGTTGTAGAAATTAGTAATTGCATAATTTTGTAGGTACGAAACAGAGGCTTTTTTGTATTAACATGCTTTTTTGTTTAAAGTGCTTTTATTTGTTGTGTATACAATGTGTCCTTTCATTTCAGTGCTTCCTCCAGAGATGCATCTGAAATTCAGGACCAAGGCACTTTGCAGGAAGCCACTTCATTAAGGAAAGATGAACTGAGCAGCATGGAAAGCCTGCTTCAGCAAGAAGAGACATCTGAGCCCCAAGGGAATGTTCATTTGAACTCTGATTTGGGCAGTAATGATTGTCAAATGGAGATACCACGATCTGATCCTTCAAATAGCACTGTTCTTGCTTCTGTATCAGATGATCAGGTAGCAACGGACGATGCTGCTGATAAAAGCAAATGTCTCACTACAAGTGAACATTTAGAAGTAGCAATTGCTAAAGAAACTGGGAGGATTTGCACCACATCCCCACTAGTAAATGTGGAGCACTCTGTAGACATGTTTAATTCATTTGTTTATTGGAGATCGCCTTTACCTGACATCAGTTTTGACTTGGAGATGCTGCAATCAGTAGTAAAAGAGGAACAGCGAGATCAGAATGTCGGCTCTGTTTCAGGGACACTATCTGAAGTTTCCACGACGAGCAGTGAACTGGAGAAAGTGCTGGAGAGCTTGCAAGCACACCTGGATGACCCTGATGTACAAGGTATCCTTTCTCACACTACATCCAGAGGTTTATTCATGATAACTTGTTAGAGATCAGGTCAACAGTGTTCACTAATGTAGGCTGTAGCTCAGTGCTGGCTCTCTTACTATCAAGTATGAAGTTTGTGGGTTGTGCCCTTCTACAGAGGCTTGCTACAATGGTGTACATTGTTCGGGATACCACTTTGCAGATCAGATATAAATGAAGATCTTACTTCTCCTGGGCATAGAGGATTGCATGGCACTATTTCAATGAAAAACAGGCTCTTCAAGATGCCCTGGCTAATATTCACTTGTTTCAGCATGTTTTTTCATAGTTACTTTGCTGTTTGTGGGATCTTTGTGTGCACAAATTGGCAGTTTGCATTTCCTACATCATCCTACACTACATATCCATTTTAAAATACGATTAGTATGAAAAGTGTAGAGTTGTTTTCAAATCAACAGATATTCAGGAGGGTGAAAGTTAACCACTTTCCTTTGTCTCTGGAATTTTGTTTAGGTTAGTCTAGTTAAGGATGTCAAGTTTTCTTTAAAAAAAACTGATGGAATTGACAACAGTCTAAAAGCTTTGTGGTCACCATCAATTCCAGAATTAATTAAATAATTGGATTCCTAACTACAGTGTCTCTCTCTATATCCCAGTTTCAAGGGTATTATTAGTCTAGAAACACAAATACCATGTTATCACATTATACTAGTAATTCAATTCCAGCATTACCTTACTTCTGTGTTTTTTTTTGGAATATTGACATTTCCTAATCTGTCTGAGAAATGGAGAGAAACATTGTAGAAGTCATTGGTCACCAATTTACTTCTATCATTGGGCTCTCTGTCAAGGAAGGTGAGACCTGTACAGAAGTGACGGTTTGCATCTGAACTTGAGGGTGACTAATATCCTAGTGGGAAGGTTTGTTAATGCTGTACGGTGGGGTTTAAAGTTGCAGGGGGATGGGAACCCGAGTACCAGAACAGTCAGTGGAAAGGTTCTGGAGGCAGATGTTGGTCAGTCCCTCAAAGTCAGGAATCAAAAGGTTGAGCATGGTGCGACTAGCGTCCTGAGCTGCGTATATTTCAAAATGCAAGAAGTATTGTAGGAAAGGTGGATGAGCTCGGTATGGATCAACACCTGGAATTATGATGTTGTAGCCATTAGTGAGACTTGGTTGCAGGAGGGGCAAAACTGGCAGCTCAGTATTCTGGGGTTCCATTTTTTTAGAGTGACAGAGCAAGAGGGATTAAAGGAGGAGGGCTGGCATTACTAGTTAGGGAAAATGTCACAGGAATTATCCGTCACGACAGACTGGAGAACTCGACTAGTGAGATGTTATGGATGGAACTGAGAAATAAGAAAGGTATGACTACGTTAATGGGGCTATATTACAAACCACCCAACAGTCCTAGGGATTCAGAGGAACAGATTTGTAAAGAGATCGCAGACTGTTGCAAGAAACATAAGGTTGTTATAGTAGGTGATTTTAACTTTTCACATATTGACTGGGAATCCCATACTGTAAAAGGACTAAATGGGATAGAGTTTGTTACGTGCTTTCGGGAAAGTTTCCTTCATCAGTACATAGAAGTCCCAACAAGAGAGGGTGCAATACTTGATCTGCTTTTAGGGAATGACAGAAGTTTGTGTAGAGGGAACACTTTGCATCTAGTGACCACAATGCCATTAGTTTCAAAGTAAGTATGCAGGTTGAGGTTCTAAATTGGTGAAAGGCCAATTTTAATGGTACTATAAAGGATCTGACAAGTGTGGATTGGGGCAAACTGTTTTTTGGCAAAGGTGTTCTTGGAAAGTGGGAGGCCTTCAAAAACAAAATTTTGAGAATACAAAGCTTGTTATGTGCCTGTCAGAATAAAGGGTAAAGATAACAAGTGTAGAGATCCTTGGTTTTCAAGAGATATTGAGGCCCTGGTTAAGAGAAAAAGAGAGATGCGTAGCAGTTATAGTCAAGTAGGGACAAATGAGGTGCTTATGGAATACAAGAAATGCAAGAGAACACTTAAAGAAGAAATCAGGAAGGCTAAATGAAGGCATGAAGATGCTCTAGCAGACAAGGTGAAGGAGAATCCTAAGGGATTCTACCGGTATGTTAAGAGCAATAGGATTGCTAGAGACAAAATTGGTCCTCTCGAAGACTAGAATGGTAATCCATGTGTGGAAGATCTTAAATGCATTCATTGCATCTGTATTTACTCGGGAGAAGGCTACAGAGTCCATAAAAGCGAGGCAAAGTGGCATCAACTTCGTAGACCCTGTACAGATTATAGAGGAGGTGTTTGCTACCCTGAGGCAATTCAGGGTGGATAAATCCCCTGTTACTGACAAGGTGTTCTCTCAGACCCTATGGGTGACGGGTGCAGAAATTGCTGGAGTCCTAGCTGAGATATTTAAAATATCACTAGTGACAGAAGACGTACCAGAGGGTTGGAGGATAGTCAATGTTGTTCTGCTTTTAAAAAAGGCTCTAACATAAACCAGGAAATTATAGGCTGGTGAGTCTGACATCAGTAGTGGGAAAGTTATTGGAAGGTATTCTCAGGTACTGGGTATACAAGTATTTGGATAGACATGGACTGATTAAGGATAGCCAGCATGGCTTTGTGCATGGTAAGTCGTGTCTAACCAATCTCATAGAGTTTTTCGAGGAAGTTACCAGGAAAGTGGATGAAGGCAACGTATGTTATCTACATGGAGTTTAGTAAGGCGTTTGACAGGGTCCTGCATAGGAGGCCGGACAAGAAGGTTCAGTCACTTGGCTTTCAGATTGAGGTAGTAAATTGGATTAGACATTGGCTTTGTGGGAGAAGCCAGAGAGTGGTAGTAGAGTGTTGCCTCTCGTACTGGAGGCCTGTGGCCAGTGGTATGTCACAGGGATCGGTGCTGGGTCCTTTATTGTTTGTCATTTATATCAATGATCTGGCTGATAATGTGGTTAACTGGAGCAGCAAATTTGCGGATGACACCAAGGTTGGGAGTGTAGTGTACAGCGAGGAGGACTATCATGGCTTGCAGATGGATCTGCATCAGCTGGAAGAATGGGCTGAAAAATGGCAGATGGAATTTAATGCATACAAGTGTGTGGTTTTGCACTTCAGTAGGACCAACCAGGGTGGGTCTTACAGAATGGGTGGTAAGGCACTGAGGTTCTGAGTTCATAATTCATTGAAAGTGGGGTAACAGGTAGAGAGGGTTGTAAAGAAAGTTGTTGGCACATTGGCCTTCATCAGTTAACGTATTGAGTTCAGAAGATGGGACGTTATGTTGAAGGTGTATAAGACATTGGTGAGGCCTAATTTGGAGTATTGTGTGCAGTTTTGGTCACGTACTTACAGGAAAGATGTAAACAAGCTTGAAAAATTTCCAACTTTTTCTTAACAACTAATTCCATTACTTAGCCTAATAGGTTAGATTTACCACAGTACATAATTATCTATTTAAATGTTTATTTTCCTTTTATATCATTTCAATGTGAACTTAAGAATGTATAAATAATTGTAGTTTTATACATATAAAAAAATGGAAAAGGTTATATGTGTGAAAAAAGTACATGATATTTGTGAATTCCTTATCCAAATAAAAATAAAATTAAAAAAAAAGAAAAATTTCCAACGATGTTGGGTCTGGAGGACCTGTATTATAAGGAAAAATTGAATAGATTAAAACTGTATTCTTTTGAACATAGAAGATTGAGAGGAGATTTGATAGAGGTGTACAAAATTATCAGGAGTGTAGATAGGGTGCAAGCAGACTTTTTTCACTGAGGTTGGGTGGGACTACAACTAGAGGTCATGGCTTAAGGGTGAAAGTTGAGAAGTTTAAGAGAATGAAAGGAACTTCTTCACTCAGAGGGTCATGAGAGTGTGGAATGAGCTTCCAATGCAAGTGGTCCATGCGAGCTTGATTTCAATGTTTAAGAGAAGTTTGGATAGATACATGGCTAGTAGGGATATGGAGGGCTATGGTCCCAGTGCAGGTCGTTGTGAGTAGGGAGTTTAAATGGTTTCGGCATGGTTTAGATGGGCCGAAGGCCTGTACTCCTCTGTTTCTCAATGACTCTATATGAGACACAATGGCAGGGAACATCCTCTGCTCTAGGAAAGTTGAATTAATATGCATTAAGACATAGCACTGTGGGAAAATAAACACAACTGTAGGTGCTGGAATTTGAAACAAAGCAGAAATGATGGAAGAGCTCAGCTAGTCGAGCATCATCTGTGGAAGGACGAAACCAGTCAATGTCTTTGTTCCTTTTCTCAGAATGAGTTCTTTGAACATTTGATTTTGTTTAGACATTTCACCAGTATATGTGAGGGGGTGGAAATCTGGTGTCAGTTGTTTAGGGTTGAAGCAATAAGGCAATGTGTGCATTAGAACAGCATTTGTACAGTTCTCAAGCTGAAAGGTGTGGTGGACCATTGCAGAGCAAATTGCAGAATTCAGGTAGGAAATGGATAGTAAAGATAGATTGACTGTTAGACAGGAATGATCAAGACCTTGTGGACCAGTTCAATGCTTTGGTTAGTAGGGAGGGGATGGTATTGGTCAAGATCACATGGTTTTAGGGATTGAAATTAGGCTGGGGTATTACAGTGGAGCCTTGAGGGAGAAGTGTAGTAAAAGTTAAGTACTAAATAAAAGGCATATGGCAGGCTGTTTCAAGTTCTGGACTTGTAGACTCAGACCTGGTTATATCTGTCCCCATTGTAGAAACAGGCTTGAATCAGATTCAGTAGGAAGGTCTGCTTCTATGTAAGTGACTTGTGACATCTCCAGAACCCACACAAGCATTTGGATTTTCTGGTAGTAAAATCCAAATATAACTTGAGCACCACTCCAGAAGTCGAGGCGCTTTGTTACATTAGCATGCCAATTACACCAGGGGCATCCAGATTTCGTCTTAAAAACTTTGTAAATAATGCAGAAAGTAGACTTTTCTAATGTATAGCACTCATTAATATTGTTGAGCAAAATTAATAATCCCCTGTCTTCAAAGTTCAAAGTATATATATGTAACCATATACAACCCTGAGATTTATTTTCCTGCAGACATACTCAATAAATTCATAATAGAATAATAACCATGATAGAATCAAGAAAGACTGCACCAACTTGGATGCGCAACCAATGTGCAAAAGACAACAAACTGCAGATACAAAGAGAAATAAATAAACAATAAATATTGAGAACATGAGATGAAGAGACCTTGAAAGTGAGTCCATAGGTTGTGGGAACATTTCAATGATAGGGCAAGTGAAGTTATCTCCTTTGGTTCAAGAGCCTGATGGTTGAGGATTAATAACTATTCCTGAACCTGGTGGTGTGAGTCCTGAGGCTTCTGTACCTTTTTCCTGATGGCAGCAGCGGGAAGAGAGTGTGTCCTGAGGGATGCGGGTCCCTGATGATTGATGCGGCTTTGCTGTGACAATGCTTCGTGTAGATGTCCTCAATGATGGGGAGGGTTTTACACATGATGGACTGGGACATATCCACTACTTGTTGTAGGATTTTCTGTTCAAGGACATAGATGGTTCCATATCAGGCTCTGATGCAACCAGTCAATATACTCTGCACTGCACATCTACAGAAGTTTGTGAAAGTTTTAATGGGTAACCTGTATTGTCCTAAATAATGAAAACTTTAGAATGATGCCCCTTTTTGTACAAGATTCATTGACTTCAACTTTATCCTGTGATAATCTAAATTGTGCAGACTGGCGGTTCTAAAGGGAACAGCTGTTTGAGAGCTACCTATGCCTCAGGTTTCTGAAAGAGGTAGCTGAAGAAATTGCGAAGGCAAGTCCAGATCTTTCAAGAATCTCTAGATTCTGGAATTATTCTGGAGGACTGGAAAATTGCAAATGTCACTCTACTCTTTCAGGAGGAAGGGAGGCAAAACACAGGAAATTATAGGCCAGTTAACCTGACTTCAGTGGTTGGCAAGGTGTTGGACTCCATTATTCAGGATGAGGTTTTGGGGTAATTGGAGGCGCGTAATAAAATAAGCCAGTCAGCATGGTTTCGTTGAGGGAAAATCTTTCCTGACAGATCTGTTGGAATTCTGTGAGGAAAATACAGGCAGAATAGACAATGGAGAGTCAGTGGATGTTGTTTACTTGGATTTTCAGAAGGCTTTTGACAAGGTGCCACACATGAGGCTGCTAAACAAGGTAAGAATCCATGGTATTAAAGGAAAGATACTAGCATGGACAGAAGATTGGCTGACTGGCAGAAGTCAAAGAGTAGAAACAAAGGGGACCTTTCCTGGTTGGCTGCCAGTGAGTGGGGTTCCGCAGGGGTCAGTGTTGGGACTACTTCTTTTCATGTGATTTAGAGCTGTGATCCTCTTATGAAGGGTAGGTAATTTACTCACATAATATTATTTTAATCTTTTTGATTAGTGTTGTGATTTTTTTTAACTTACTATTTTCCAGTAACATTTAAAAATCAGGAATATTAGTAACTGAAACACAGAAAGTTGTCAATAGTTATTGTGATATCTTGTGATATGGGTCCTTGAGGTATGATGCCAGTATCTTGCCTCATAGGGAACCCTCCAGCTTGTCCGATATCTGTCAAGTGTAGAGTGAGGCAGGCAGAAGGGAGAAAGATTGGAAGATGGAAGCTTGTGGTTTTCCTGACAGATCACTGCTGGGACGATTTTTAAAAAATGTACTTTAATGATTTAGACATGTTTGTGCAAAGTAAAATTTCCAAATTTGAAAGTTATCCAAAGCTTGGAATTGTGTTAAAGGAGTGAGGAAGAGAGTAGTAGGCTACAAATGGACATATTGACTGAATGGGTGAGGAGGTGTCAGAAGAAGCTTAATGTGGATCTACTTTCCTGGACAAATGGTAACGTTATGTATGAAAGGATCTTGGAAGGACAGCTAGTAAAGAATCGCCACACTTAACTTGGTCCAGATGGGAATGAGAGGCGACATACATTAGATTAAATAGCAGAATTCTAAAAGAGTGTGCAGGTGCAGAGGGTCCTGGTGTGTTTCTGCATAAGGGATAGAGCTGTTGGACAGTAGTTAGGAAAGCTGTGTGATCCTGGGATTCATATGTAGAATTACTGAATGTAAAATAAGGTAGGTTTAAACCTATATAAAACTTGGGTTAGGCCAAAATTCCCAAGACATGTCAGACCTGCATGAAGATCTGCTGGTTAAACCTCATGACCTTGGCTTGCCGAGGGGATCAGGCCTACAGTCCTTGGAATCGCCTGATGCCGGTGGCCGGAGGTGGGGACGTCGTAAGCAGCGTGCGAGGAAAGCGAGCAGGAGCCCATGCCAGGCAAAAAGCAAACCCTAGCCGCCCGGCTTTCCCGTCCATTCTGCGCTCCAATGTCCACTCCCTGGACAATAAATTGGACTACATCCGACTCCACGAAATACTCGGAGGGAGTACAGAGTCTGCTGTGCGTATGTTTTCACCGAAATGTGGCTCACTGATGGAATCCCGGACGCCACCATTCAGCTGGACGGGCTTGTCTTGTTTTGAGCAGATAGAGATGCAGCTCATTCTGGTAAGACTCACAGTGGTGGCTTGTGTGCTTACATCAATACGGAATGGTGCAAGAACTCCGTGCTGGTTTCCAGATACTGCTCATCGCGTGGAGTTTGTAACTGTTAGATGCAGACCATTTTATTTACCACGGGAATTCACCACTGTCCTTATAGTCGGTGTCTACATTCCCCCCAGCGCTAATGCTGAGGAGACGCTCTGTGAACTGTATGGGGCTATTAGCGAACGGCAGAACGTGCACCCTGATGGACTGTTTATTGTCGCCGGAGATTTTAACCACGCGAACCTTAAGTCAGTGCTCCCCAGGTTCCATCAGAACGTGGACTTTGCAACAAGAGGGGAGAATGCGTTGGACCTTGTTTACACGAACATTCCCGATGCGTGTCAGGCAGATCCCCGCCCCCCACCTCGGTAACTCAGATCATATCTCTGTTATGCTAATCCCAGCTCTAGACCAGTTTAGAAGCAGGTGAAAACCTGGCCGGCAGGAGCCATCTCTGCTCTTCAAGACTGCTTTGAGCACACTGACTGGCACATGTTCAGGGAGGCTGCAACCGATGGTGACTCTACCAACTTAGAGGAGAACACAGCATCAGCGACGAGCTACATCAGCAAGTGCATCGATGATGCCACTGTGGCCAAGACCATCACTACTACACGCGCTAACCAGAAGCCATGGATGACCGCGGAGGTGCATGCGCTGCTGAGGACCCATGACTCCGCCTTCAGAGCAGGCGACAAGGTAGCCCCAACAACAGCGAGAGCCAAACTGTCCCAGGCCATCAGAGAGGCAAAGCGTGCCCACGCCCAGTGAATCCACAGCCACTTCCAGGACAGCAGTGACAGGAGGCACGTGTGGAAGGGCATTCAGGACATCACCAACTACAAGACAACATCACCTGCCTGTGCTGGTGATGCCTCCCTCCCAGATGCGTTGAACAACTTCTACACTCATTTTGAGGTGGAAAATAATGTGGCAGCAAGGAAGACCACCCCTCCTCCAAATGACCAGGTGCTGTGTCTTACCGTGGTCGATGTGAGGAGAACCCTGTGCAGGGTCAACCCATGGAAGGCTGATGGACCAGACAGTATTCCTGGCAGAGTGCTTAGAGGATGTGCAGACCAGCTAGCGAAGATTCTCACTGACATCTTCAATGTCTCCCTGAGCAGCGCTGTTGTTCCTATGTGTTTCAAGGCCGCCACCATCGTCCCCATGCCAAAGAAGTCTTCAGTGTCCTGCCTCAACGACTACCGTCCCGTTGCACTCACATCCATCATCATGAAGTGTTTCGAGAGGCTCGTCATGAGGCACATCAAGACCCTGCTGCCACCCTCACTGGACCCCCTGCAGTTTGTGTACTGTCCCAACCGTTCAACAGCCGACCCCATTGCCATCACCCTTCACCTGGACAAAAAAGACGCGCATGTTCGAATGCTGTTCATAGACTTCAGTTCAGCATTCAACACAATCATTCCTCAAAAACTGATTGGAAAGCTGAACCTACTGGGCCTGAACACCTCCCTCTGCAACTGGATCCTAGACTTCCTGACTGGGAGACCTCAGTCAGTCCGGATTGGAACCTACTGCCCTCTACTGTGCCTATTGTTTATTATTTATTGTAATGCCTGCACTGTTTTGTGCACTTTATTCAGTCCTGGATAGGTCTGTAGTCTAGTGTAGTTTTTGTGTTGTTTTATGTAGTTCAGTGTAGTTTTTGTATTGTTTCATGTAGCACCATGGTCCTGAAAAATGTTGTCTTGTTTTTACTATGTCTGTACCAGCAATTATGGTCGAAATGACAATAAAAATGACTTGACTTGTATGGGAATGCGAAGGGAGAATCAAAATGGCTAACAATCGGGAGCTTCAGGAAACCAGGTGCTTTGTGCCGAGCTGCTAGCCATTTCAATTCTCCACATTCCCACACTGATACCTGTCTTCAGCTGCCTCTACTGCCAAGATGAGCTAAGCACCATTTAGAGGAGTGTCACCTTGTATTTCACCTGGGTGGTTTACAGCCAAAGACATGAGCATTGAATTCTCCAATTTCAGGTAAAATGCCCCACTCTGCCCCCTTTTCTGTCGCCTCCTGATCTCCCCAGCCTCCTTCACCTTATTTCTTTCTCCTACTCCTTCCACTTCATCTGCCCATCACCTATACACTCCTCCCACTGGGTCTCCTCCCTCCACTGTTCCTATCTACCCGTCTCACCTCTTTATTTGATTCAATTTATATTCCTCCCCTACCAGATTTCATCATCTGCAGCCCTCTGTCACCTGCCCTTATCACCTTCCAGCCTCTTCATTTTTCCACTCTTCCCTCCTCCATTTGCTGATCACCCATCCTCACCAGGATCCATATTTCACTTGCTCTACTCCACATAATTTCTTTACACTGCCCATCTCCCTTCTTTCTTTCAGTCCAGATGAAGGGTTTCAACTTGAAATGTTGGCTGTCCATTTCCATTCACAAATGCTGCCTGGCCCATTGAGATGCTCCTGCGTTTTGTTTGTTACTCCATATTCTTGCAGCTGCAGTCTCCTGGGTCTCTAAGGAATTTCAATATAAGGCCTTGAATGGAGAAGCTGGAATTGTTAAGAAGAGATTTGATACAGCCATACAAGTTTACAACGGATTCACAGGGTAATTTAGGAAAGCTGTTTCTCTTGGTTTAAGGATCAGGCACTCTTAAAATTTTAACCGAAAGGTACAAGTGAATTTGAGTATTTCAAGATAAGATATGAAAATCGCTTCCATCGGTTAAAGCTTTCAAACGGAATTAGATGGGCACTTGAAAGAGAATAATTGGAAGGGTAAAGCGAATGAGTGGGGTAAAGGAACTGGTGGGCTGCTTTACTAACAGTGTAAACTTTATAGAATGAATGATCTCCTGAGCCATAACAAATATGTGGTTCTATGATTATAAAGAATACAGGATATTATAATGCATGAAGGAGAAGCCTATGTCTATTACCAAGAGGTCAACACTACAAGAAACCTAAAGGTGTTAGGAAAATATGGAACAAGGTTATACAAGAGTGTCATACAAGAGAAAATAAAACATTGGATCTTCTGTATGCAATTGTAACAGATGCATACAACTCCGCAGCTCTTCCCACCACTTGGAGGATCAGATTACAACCTGATTCACCTCATGCCCTTGTATAAACCCAGTGTACAGCAGCAACTAGCTACCACCAGGATAGTAAATAAGTGGTCTCCAGAGGCTATTGAGGCTTTGAAGGGCTGCTTTGAGGTTACTGTGCTTTGAGGAATGTGCTTTGTGTACCATATGGGAAGGACATTAACAGACTTCCTGATTGCATCACTGCCTACATCAACTTTTGTGTGAACACTGTAATAGATTAGATTCAACTTTATTGTCATTGTGCTGAGTACAGATACAAAGCCAATGAAATGTGGTTAGCATCTGACCAGAAATGCAAAGAATACCATCAAGGACTGTTCGCTGCTTCCCTAACAACAAACCATGGTTCACCAGTGGTCTGAAGGCTCTTCTCAACCACAAAAAGAGAAGCCTTTAGATCAGGAGACAGGGAGGAATTGAAACACGCGTAGAGAGATCTAATGGAGAAGATCAAGGTGGCTAAAGAGGAGTACAGGAGAGAGCTGGAGAAGAAGCTTGGGCAGAGTAGCACTCGGGAGGTGTGGAGAGGCATGAAGAACATCACTGGCTTCAATCAGCCTAGCTGCAGAGCCTCAGAATGCAGTGTGAATGGGCGAATGAGTTAAACCATTTCTTCAATAGGTTTGGCAATTGCCCTTCTGTTCAGAATCAGAATCAGGTTGATTAACTTGGACGCTACCTCACTTTTTTTAATATACAGTATTTCTGTTTTTTGCACGATTTTTATTCTATTCAATATACATATACTGTAATTGATTTACTTATATATTATTATTTTTATTTTATTTTCTTCTATATTATGTATTGCATTGAACTGCTGCTAAGTTAACAAATTTCACGTCACATGCTGGTGATCACACCCCCCTCAGCACACCAGTCCAGATGTCAAGGCACCCAATGCTCCCTCAGCACTAACAGCTCCCCTCCTTCCCCACTCCAGTTCAACACTGGGGGAAAAGCTTTGTACAATGCAGGTTGGTACTTGCATTTTATCCTGAAAAATGAACTGCTTGACTGGCAGAGGACAGTTTGTGAGGCTTCAGAGCTGCGCGTCAGACATGGCTATAAGCAGTACTGGGGCCCCACACAGGCTCCCTTCCTGTTTATCCTGTATACCTTGGACTTTAGATACAACGCTAAGTCAAGTCATCTGCAGAAATTCTCTGATGACTCAGCAATACTTGGACGTATAAAGGGAGGATGGGAGGACAAATACAGGGCCCTGGTGGAGGACTTTGTCAAGTGGTGCAAGCTGAATCATCTGCAGCTCAACATCAGTAAGACAAAGGAGATGGTGATGGACTTAGTCTGCACTGCTCTCTTGTTACTATTGATGGTGAGGATGTGGATGTGGTGAGGACCTACAAGTACCTAGGGGTGCACCTGGATGACAGACTTGAGTGGAGCACGGGCCAGAATCGCCTCAATTTCCTGAGGAAACTAGCGTCCTTTGGAGTACGCAGGCCCCTCCTTCTCATGTTCCACCAGTCTGTGGTTGCCAGAACAATCTTCTATGTGGTAGTGTGCTGGGCCAATGGCATCAACATGGGTGATGCCAACAGGGTCAATAAACAGATTATAAAGGCTGGCTCTGTTATAGGAGTCAAACTGGACACATTGGACGCTGTGGTAGAATAAAAGATCCTAAGGAAAATCCTGGCAATTCTGGACAGTGTTTCTCACACTCTGCATGCCACCTTGGCAGAACAGAGGAACACTTTTAGTCATAGACTAAGACAACTGTGCTGCTCTAAAGAGCGCTATATGAGGTCATTCTTGCCCTCAGCCATTAGGCTCTATGAGTCAACCTATAGCCGGGGAAGTGATGACCCTCTCCTGTTTGACTGTTTGAGGTAACTTGCTTTTTATTCTTCCTTACTTCTCTTCTAATATTTTTATATCTGTACACTTGTAATTTTTGTGACACTGTGATTTTTTTTGCGATCAATGAAGTATGTATGTATGTATGTATCTATCTATCTAAAGGACAATAAATGAAAAAAAATATTAACATAAAACCAAATGAGATGTAAAGATATTTTATAAATACTTGGCCAATGAGAACAGAATATATTTTTGGCTTTTTTTTGAGGAGCGGGACAATGCAGGTGTTGTAACTATTGAAGAGTGCAAAATATTATGATTTTAATAAAGGAGGAACTATAAAAATAAGTCTACATTGTTGACTGTATCTGGTATTCCCTATGTAGCCTCCTCTACATTGGTAAGACCTGATGTAGGTTGGGGGACTGCTTTGTCAAGCACCTTTGCTCCATCTGCAGAAAATAGGATTTCCTGGTGGCCAACCATTTTAATTCCAATCCCCATTTCCATTACGATGTGTTGGTTCATGGCCTTTTGTCACGATGAGGCCACTGTCCGGTTAGGGGAACAACACCTCGTGTTCCCGTCCAGATGAAGGGCCTTGGCAAGAAACATTGACTGTTTATTCCTCTCCATAGATGCTTCTGACCTGCTAATTTCTTCCAACATTTTGTGTGTATTGCTCTGGATTTCCAGCAGAAAGCCAGCTAATGAGTATTCCCAACTTCCTGTAACCAAGTTAACTTTAGGCATCAAGTTTGACTTCCTTTAATAGGTCATATATCCCGTATTTGCTAAGTCCTTGCTTCTGCATCGCAGAACAAAACTGGCTTTATTTAGGGGTTTGGATGAATCACACACACAATGTTAGAGGAACTCAGCTGGTTAGGCAACATGTATAAGAGGAAGTGAACAGTTGCCATTTCGGGCTGAGACCCTTTATCAGGGCCTGCTGAGTACCTCCAGCATTTTGTATACCTTGCTCAAGATTTCCAGCACCTTGACAATCTCTTGTGTCTCTAGTATGAACGGTCGTTTTCCTTTCATGGATAAATGGGTTCCTCTTTCTACATTTTCCCCTCAATAAATCTATTTAATATCTGTGCATATTTAATCATGTTTTATTTCCATTCCAAGGGACACTGGAACAAAATTTGAGGTTAATTGTGTCCTTTGAATCAGTTAACACTTATTAATTCAAGGATGGTTGATCTCTATTTTAATTCAGTTACCCACTTGGGTTAAAAATCTCTTAGTATCTTATACTGATGGACTTCATTGGGACTCAAGTTTTGAAGTGACCTAGTTGTGACATCTTTTTAGGGGAAAGGGTTCTAGATTTCTATCAACCTTTGAATCCAAAGCATTCTCTGCTCATGGTGGAGTCCATAATCACTGGATATATTTACGTTGGAGATAGATCAATTCCTTGACTGTTAAAATATTTAAGATATATGGGGAACTGGCACAGAAGTGGAGTTAAGACAGAACAGACTTGAGAATCTTGGTGGCCTACTCCTGCTCCTATTTTACATTACTGTTTGAGAGAAGCTTATCCTACGTGCTTAATTATGTGACAGTACTTAGAGCATGTCACTTTATATGAAAGTGATCAGAGATATTTCAAAAGAAGTCTTTTTTTTTGTAACTAGCCTCATTTGATGTGCAGCAAGGGATTCTTCCTACACTATATTTCACTTCTCTACATAATCCCCTCCGCTTTATAACCAGCAGACTGTTTGCATCATTAACATACGAACCTAAGGGTTCCTGTAAATGATTTACATCATTTTGTTACAATTTTATGTATATATAAATTTTATTGTATTTCTTTCTTTGCCTGTTAATGCCCACAAGAAAATGAATCTCAGGGTAGTATATGGTAACATATATTTACTTTGACTTTGATATTAGCAACATCAAACTAAAGGCAGTGATGAAGTAACTATACTGTTCCTTTTATTTGCTTGCTTTACATTCTAAATAGTTCATTTGTTTCCTATTTGGTATAGTTGGCCCAGTTTTGTTTATGCAATATTTATTTAACAGCACAGGATTTTATGTTGCAAAGCAGCCTTTTCCCCACTCCATTCACTTGAGCTCACCCTATGACCATTTCATTGATATGTTTACCTCTCTTTTCCTTGTAAGTTTATATTTCACAAGAGCTGCTATTTACTATCCATTGTGAAGTATCTGGTTGCAGGACAGAACTATCATATCAACCCAGGTACTACATGTTGATTTGAAAATTTAATGAAGTCTGTAGCTGATAGTCTCTAATGGGTGTGCTTGATTTCCTTTTGCAGCACAGGTACAGGTGATTAGTGCCGCACTTCGAGCTGCACGATTGGATTCTGCACCAGGAGAAGAATTGTCGCCTGATGCTGAAAATACAGAAGAGGTCCAGGCTAATACATCACTCTTCAGTCCAGTACTTGCTGCACCCACAGACACTATGTGCATCAAAGGTGATGTGTCGGTGGGCTTGGACGCAACAGTTGAAGTTTCAAGGTCATCGACGGAACTCCTGGTTGAATGTTTTGAATCTAATGAAAATGAACAGATTATGGTAAGTTAATATCTTTCAAGTTTTGATTTGATTTCATGTGTCTTGGATCTAAATCTTGGAGTTTCACAGGACTAGGTCTGCTATATTACTGAATACCTTCTGATATTACATACTTATTGTCTTGCATGTTGCATACTATACCATTAAATAAAAACAAAAATACTCAGTAGGTCAGGCAGTGTCCGAGGAGACAAAAAATACAGTCAACCTTTTGGATATCCATTTATCAATGTTTAACTTCTATACAATAAGACCATAAGACATAGGAGCGAATTTAGGGCATTCAGCCCATTGATTCTGCCCTGTCATTCCATCATGCCTGATCCTGAATCCACTGAACCCCATACACCTACCTTCTTGTCACGCCCTTTGATGCTCTGACTGATCAGGAAACTATCAACTTCCGCCATGGACCCACAATGTAGAGTGTGGTGCTGCATTTACATAACTGACTATGAACTGTACAACCTTGAAATATTATGTGTTTCCTTTGTGACAAACCTCGATGTGTGGTGTTGCTTCAGAGTGCAATTAAAAGAATTGTATGTGCACAAATGCCTATAACATTTGCAGTTGGTGCATTTTTAATCTTGGCAGGCTAGCTGAGGTTACCTTCTTATCAGTGGAAAATTGTTAATTTTTGTGATTTGCAGAGTGCTGACCTCTTAAGATATTATACTTAGTCAAGATGTTCCTGTGACTATGAGAAAATCAAGTGGATAATTATAGGCACATTAGGCTTTCTTCATAAACATGAGGTTCTGTAGATGCTGGAAATCCAGAGTAACACACTTAAAGGAACTCGGCAGGTCAGGCAGCATTGATGGAGAGTCATAAACATTTTGGGCTGAGACCCTTCGACGGGACTGGAATGGAAGGGGGAATAAGCTAGAATAAGAAGGTTTTCGGAGGGGGTGGTGTGAAGAAGTACAACTGACAGTTGATAGGTGAAGCCAGGTGAGGAGGAAGATAGGTGGGTGGTAGCAAGGATGAAGTGAGAAGCTGGAAGGTGATGGGTGGAAAATGTAAAGAGCTGGAGAAAACAGAATTTGATAGGACTAGAGAGCGGACCATGGGAGAAAGGGAAGGAGGAGGGGCACAAGAGGAAATTGATAGGCAGGTGAAAAGAAAAGAAGGGGTAAGAGGAGTGCCAGAATAGAGAAGGAGAGAGGGGGGTTAGAATTTATTGAAGGTTAGGGAAATCAATGTTCATGCTATCAGATCGGAAGCTACCCAGACAGAATATGAGATGTTGCTTCTCCTCTACTGCCATGACTTGGCTACTCTCAGGTTGGGGCCCTTAGACGGCATGGGAATGGAAATGGGAAAGGACAGTGGAGTTTAAATGGTTGGCCTCTGGGTAATCTTGCCTGTTGCAGACAGAGTGAAGGTGCTTAACAAAGCTGTCCCCCAATCTACGGTACGTCTAATAATCTACCGATGTAGAGGAGGCCACATCAGGAACACCTGATACAGTAGGTGACCCCGACAGATTTGCAGCTGAAGCATTGCCTCACCTGGAAGGACTGTTTGAGGCCCAGAATGGGGGTGAGGAAGGAGGTGAATGGACAGGCGAAGGACCTGCACCATTTGCAAGAGTAAGCGCCAGGAGGGAGATCAGTGGGCATGATGAATGGACAAGGGATCACCAAGAGCGTGGTCTGTGTGGAAAGTGGAAAATGTGAGATTTTGGGGTGTGCGGGGTAAAGATGTGATAAAGTGATACGATCCTGTTGAAGATGGCAGAAGTTATGGAGAATGATGGGCTGGATGCGGAGGCTTGTGGGGTGGTAGATAAGGATGCATACAGTACCCAAGGTGTTGGTTGGTACCATATAGTAGAGAAGGGGCTTGGTTGAAATAGAACTTCTGTTAACCCCTGCATTTAATTGAGTTGGAAATCTAAAGCAGATGCAAGATACAACTTGAATGCATTGCCATTCCAAAATTAATCCTATCACGTTTTGTTGACCTGTTGAAGATTTGATAGTATTAATTACAATCTGTCCCCTCCTCCCAAAAAATCTGATCACTTTCTCATTACGACCAAAATCAACCAACTGAGCATCAAAGCAATTAACATGTTTGATGCAGAGTGTAAAATTTTAGTGACTGCAATACTTCGCACCTTTTGAATTCATTCTCCAGCTAACACTATATTACACAAAATATGATAGTCTTGGGATATAAAATGTAGGGCAGTTAGGTATAGTGGGATAGCCTTTGTTCACCTGGTATCTGCTTTAATGTTCTCTTAGAGGGTGTGATTTTTGGAGTCATTACTGGTGGCCTATACCATTAAATAGTTTGTAGTAAATAGTTGTATATTCCATTTTCAGAACCTGAGTAGTAAAACACATTGTGATGCTGGGACATTGAAGATGGAACATGACAACAGTTTGCTTTTTGGTGACGATCAATCAAAAATCCAGGTTTGTAAACTTTAGTTCTGTTTAGAGTGATGCAATTTCCAGCTTGTGTTAATGACATCTTTACTTCCCCCAACTCTGCTTTCTGCAGAGATCGCTCCTTCCGTGATTCCCTTGTCCTTTCATCTCTCCGTACTAATGTCCTTCCTGGTGCTTATCCCTACAAACAGCAGAAGTGCTACACTTGCCCATTCACCTCCTTCATCACCTCCATTCCGGGCCCCAAACAGTCCTTCCAGGTGAGGCAACACTTCACCTGCAAATCTGTTGGAATCATCTATTCTACTGTATCCAGTGCTCCCAATGCAGCCTCCTTTATATCAGTGAGAGCTGATTTAAATGGAGGATCACTTTGTCAAGCACCTTAGTTCCATCCACAAAAAGCAGAATTTCCTGGTGGCCAACCATTTCAATTCGTATTCCCATTCCCATCTCGACATGGTGGTCTGTGGTCTCCTCTTCTGCCACAGTGAGACCACTTTCAGGTTGGAGGTATATGGGATGAGATCTCAGATGACATGTTAGTACTCAAAAGAAAAGTTATCTGGTCCTTCATAAATTTTATAAGATCACTATCCGACAGCAAGGTCAGGTTAAAACGCCAATGTTTATTCATTTGAGCGAAACCAGGGAGATTTATGGACAGGGTAACTGGGGCATGATCTGAAATCAATATACTCTGATAATCACAAGAGCGAACAGATGGAATCAGCTGATTATCCATTAAGAAATAATCAATTCTAGTAAAAGTATGATGGACATGTGAAGAAAAGGAATAATCTCGCTCAATAGGATGGAAAAAACGCCACACATCAGAGATACCATAATTAGAAAGGAAAGAGTGTATAGATAGAGCAGATTTACCTGGGAGTCTAGGAACAGAGGAGAATCGATCCAATACTGGATCTAACCAACAATTAAAACCGCCACCCAATATGAGGGAATATAAACTCAAGTCAGGCAATAAAGAGAAAAAAACGATCAAAAAAATCGACATCATCTGATTTGGGAGCATAGAGGTTAGCCAAGACTACCCTATTATTAAACAATTTCCCAGAGGCGATAATAAAACGACCATTTGTATCCAATACTTTGTCGTGAAGCTCAAAGGGAACATTCTGATTAATAAGGATTGAAACCCCCCCCCCCCGGCTTTAGTCCCACCCACCTAGACATAAAGCGAGAATTATCAGAACTACGAATATGTGTTTCTTGCAAAAAAGCAATGTCAGCTTTGAGCTGCTTAAGATGTGAAAACACCTTCCTTCTTTTAACAGGATGGTTCAATCCCTTAACGTTCCAGCTTATAAGATTCAACAGGCTAACCATTGTCATATAAAAAAGCATAAAGGGTAGTAGGCATAAATAGGAACAAACATTCAAATAACAGCTGTGGGGCAAAAGTATAAGACAAGAAAGTATAAGACAAAGGATATCTAAGGGGTTGTATAAATAGTATTGGCATTAGGGAACCCTCGCCCCCCAATCCCAAAGCAAGAAGGCTACCAAAGAACAGCAGCAAGCTCTTCAGAAAAAAACTACCCCTAAACCCAACTTCCAGTTTCTGAATATCTTCATAAGCTTCGTTTAATTAACAGTTCATAAAAAAACAGAGAACTTATGTACTACGAATTAAAATTGTACATAAGGAGAAAGAGAAACAGTACCATCAGAGTATTAGACTTAACTCAAAGTAATAATCCAGAGTACCATATCTGCAAAAAACTATAAAAAAGAATTCAGTAATTAAAAATTTAATTTAAAAAGAAAACGGGAAAAAAACCAAAGAGAGAAAAAAAAGTACTAATCGGCTATTTTAAATAATCAAATCGTGTCTGAAGGAGTCGCAATGGCAGAGAGACTTTCGATAAATTCCTGAGCTTCTGTAACAGAGTTGAACCATTTTTAGTCCCCAGTACAAAGAGTTATTCGGAGATGGGCAGGATAACGCAGAGAGGGCCTGAATCCACGATCGTAGAACTCTTTCACAATGACTTTGTACTCGGCGCACAACCTCAAAACTTGAGGAGCATAATCTTCAACAATACGAATGGAATGACCCTTATAATGCAATTTTCCTCTCCGACGTGCTTCCGTAATCAAAAGGTTTTTCACTTGATATCGATGAAAACAGAGTATAACTGGGCGTGGCCTAGAGCCCAAGTCAGGCTTGGCCAGAAATGAACGGTGAGCTCTGTCTAACTAGGGTAAAGTCAGAAGAGTATCTTTCCCAAAAATCTCACAAAGAAGAAGAAAATTCAACAGGAGATCTGCTTTCGATAGCCTCTGGCAGACCGAGGATTCGTAGATTATGCCTTCTGCTCCGAGCTTCGAGATCAGCTGTTTTTGATGATAACTTGGTGTTATACTCACTCAAATTAGAACAAACAGCTCCCAGCTGCTGAACACGACATTTTAAATCTTCGGTCTCTGAGTCAAGATGAGAGAGATGTACGGCATGATCCTCCACTTTGGAATTAATTTGATCTAATTTTGACTCTAACAATCTGAAAGAAGACTTATATTCGGACTTAAGTTGAGATATAACCTTTAGTTGGTACTGATCCAAAATGGCAATCATGTCAGCAAAGAAGCCGGAGACAGTCACAGTCGCAGAGACTTCTTTTTTCCCAGATTTAGAGGGCTTGAAAGCCATTGTAGGACAGGCATATTCGCAGGCAGGTGGGATAACAAAAAAAAAATTAGCAGTTTGGGGTAAAAAAAAGATAAGAAGTGCGGAGGTAAGAAGTGAAACGGAGCGACAGTTTTAAGCGATTAACTTATCGCCATCTTACCGGAAGTCCCATCAGACCAGCTTTAAAAATAGGCTGTAAAATGGCAGATGGAATTTAATGCAGACAAGTGCAAGGTGTTGCAGTTTGGTAGGACCAACCAGGGTAGGTCCTGCATGGTGAGCAGGAGTGTGATAGAATAGAGGGATTTGGGAATACTGATCCATAATTCCTTGAAGGTGGTGTCACAGATAGACAGGGTCGTAAAGAAAGCTTTTTGGCACATTGGCATTCATAAACCAATGCATTGCATACAGGAGTTGGGATGTTATGTTGAAATTGTATAAGACGTGGGTGAGGCCTAAGTAGAATATCGTGTGTAGTTTTGGTCTACAGGAAAGATGTAAATTCAATTGAAAGAATGCAGAGAAAATTTACAAGGATGTTGCTGGGCTTGAGGACCTGAGTTATAGGGAAAGGTTGAGTAGGTTAGGACTTCATTCCCTGGAATGTAGAAAATTGAGGAGAGATTTGACATAATTTGACAAAATTCCGAGGAGTATAGATGGGGTAAATGCAAGCAGGCTTTTCCACTGAGGTTTGGTGAGACTTGAACTAGAGATCACGGGCTAACGGTGAAAGGTGAAATGTTTAATGGGAACATGAGCGGGAACTTCTTTACTCAGAATGTGGTGAGAATGTGGAATGAGCTGCCAATGCAAGTGGTGGATGTGGGATTGATTTTAAAGTTTAAGAGTAATTTGGATAGGTACATAGATGAGAGGGGTGTGGAGGGTTATGGACCAAGTGCAGATCAATGGTACAGACTAGATGGGTCAGAGGGCCTGTTTGTGTGCTATACTGTTCTATGACTCTATGTTAATGATTTGGATGATGGAGTTGATTTTGTGGCCAAGTTTGCAGGTAATACAAAGGTAGGTCGATGGGCAAATAGTATAGAAGAAGCAAGGAGTCTACAGAAGGACTTGGACAGATTAGGAGAATGGACAAAGAAATGGCAGATGGAATACAGTGTAGGGAAGTGTAAGGTCATGAACTTTGTTAGAAGGAATAACGACGTAGACTATTTTCTAAGCAGGGAATGATTTCAGAAATCAGAAGTGCAAAGGAATTTGGGAGTCCTAGTATAGAATTCCCTAAAGATTATCTTGCAGGTTGAGTCTGCAGTAAGTAAGGCAAATAAAATGTTAGCATTCAGTTCGAGAGGTCTAGAATATAAAACTAAGATTGTAATTCTGAGGCTTTATAAGGCATTGGTCAGACCACATTTGGAGTACTGTGAGCAGTTTTGGTGTCCATATTTAAGAAAGGATATGCTGACATTGGAGATGGGTTCAGAGGAGATTTACGAGAACGATCCCAGGAATGAAAGGATTAGTATATGATGAGCATTTGTTGGCTCTAGGCCTGTGCTTGCTAGAGTTCAGAAGAATAAGGGTTTTCTCATTTAGACCTACTAAATAGTGAAAGGTCAAGATAGAGTGGGCGTGCAAAGGATGGTTCCAGTAGTGGGAGAATCTAGGACCAGAGAGCACAGCCTCAGAATACAGGGTCATCCATTTAGAACTGAGATGAGGAATTTCTTTAGCCAGAGTTCAAGTTCAAGTTTATTGTCATCTGACTGTACATATATTCAGCCAAATGAAACAACGTTCATCTGGACCACGGTGCACCCACAATACATATTTCACACACACCACGTAAAACAAAATAATCCCACAAATAAGTTAAAATATAATCAAAATGCATGTGAAGTGCACAGCACAGGAGAACAGTACAGTAATAGTAAACAGCTTGCTGTCCTAGTGACAAGGCCATGGTGATGGCAGAGTATTCAAGAGTCTTACTGCCTGGGGAAAGAAGCTATTACCCATTCTGGCAGTCCTAGTCCAGAGGGTGGTGAACGTGTGGAGTTCATTGCCACAAATAACTGTGGAGGCCATGTCATCGGATATACTTAAAGTGGAGGTTGATGATACTTAATTAGTAACGGCGTCAAAGTTATGTGGGAAAGGCAGGAGTATGTCATTGAGAGGGAAAATAAATCAGCATTGATCGAATGGTGGAGCAGACTTGATGGGCCAAATGACCTAATTCTGCTCTTGTCTTCTGGTCTAAAAGAATCATTGATCTGAGACAATCGATAGATGTTCTTAGCCCATTAAATAATTCCATCACTTTCAAAGGTTAATTTATTATCAAAGTTTATATCAAATAAATTATTGAAATTTATGATCCATGTACAACTCTGAAATTTGTCTTCTCCAGATAGCCACAGGACAAAGAAAGAACATGAAAGTCATTCAGAGAGACTTACCTATGTATTATTGTCCTATGGTTTATCTTGCGACGTGTTGGCTCTGAGCTTAACAACAGAATTTGAATATCCCCAACCACCCGTCCCCACCGTTCCCTTTGTAACTTAAAAGGTTGAGACCTGTATTTGTCCAGGTGACCCACAGTGATGTTATTTTCAACCAAAAGCACCTTCAGTTTATCCTTTATTTCTCTCACATTGCTAAGTTTAATTGTGAGGTAACTTATAGGGAATTATTCTTGCTGTTGCTTGCTTGTAAAATGTGTTTTTTCATCCTACTAGGATGTTATTCCACAGCCATTACTGGACCAGTACCTGTCGATGACAGATCCCTCCCGAGCTCAAACCGTTGACACCGAAATTACAAAGCACTGTGCATACAGTCTCCCAGGTGTGGCTCTAACCCTTGGCAGGCAGAATTGGCATTGTTTAAAGAATACTTATGAGACTCTGGCTTCCGATGTGCAGGCGAGTATTTGAATCCAAAGTTGCCTTAAGTTTTAATTAATGATACATGGTACCAGAACCAGGGAAGTATTTGTTTCTTATTTACATGAGTTTTGTGGAAGAACTGATTTGAGTGTGAATAATGATGGTGTTGGGTAGAGGTACATGATCCTACTTTGATCCTTCAAAAAAAAAATTTGGATGAAGAACCAGGCCCTAGATAAAGACATGAGAGACTGTGAATGCTGGAATCTGGAGCAAAAATACAAACTGCTGGAGCACTTAGTGGGTCAGATAGCAGAGTACAGATGAAGAGTTTCCACTGTTGCTGGGGCCCACTGAGTTCCTTTGGCAATTTTTTTTTTGCCCCATTGTTCTAGTGAAAGCTCAAGTCTGGAAGGAGGAGGAAACAAATTAAAATAATTTATGCTCAGAAAGGAACAAAGAAAGCATTGTAAGGTTATTCTAAGTTCCAAATCTGTTTGTGTAAAAAAAATCATGCTAAGACTGTCATATCTTTCTTTTATCAGCTCCCAAAACTAATTTGAATTTGCACATCATATTTATCATTCTTTCCCCCTTTTTTCATCCTTCAATTTTCCCAAATAAGTGATTGCATTTGTGAGAGAATTACTGTGCAAGGAAATCTTCATTAAAGACTACTCAGCAAAATCTGTAACAAATCAGAGATTTCTCATTACTGATCTGTCCCTCAGTATTTTATGAGTTTGGCTTCTCTTTTGCAATGCTGTGGAGCTGGTTTATTGAAGAAGAGTTATAGTCATACAGCACAGAAACACGCCCTGTGGGCCACTGAGTCTGAACCAACCACCAACTGTCCATTTATACTAATCATACAATATTGCCTTGACGCATTCCTGTTAATTCCCCCCAGAATGTACTGTGTCATGTGTGTATGAGGCAATTTTGCTGGGGCTGGAAACAGATTTGCATTATTTGGAAACAATGACATTATGCAGCTAAAAGTTAGCTTAACCAGCATGGAACAAGTTTAAGCATGTATCTCATGCAGGGAACTTCTTACTGGTGGGATTTTTATCCTTATTAGCACATTTTTGCTGCTTGAAATATCTCCAAGTGACATTGATTGTACAACATGCAAAATTCATCTGCAGTGGATTTTCAGCCTGAAAAACTGCACTTCATACTCACTCACAGAACAACCAGGTTTTGCCCCTGAAACTGTGCTGTTTAATAGGCCAACAATCAAGCTACTCTTTTTGTTCTTGCTCAACTGTTTGACCTACACTCTCAAATATAACCACACCTGTGGTCTGATTGCTTCACGGGTCAAGGCCACAGTCATTTTCAGCTTCCTGGTTTCTGTCCCTTTCCAGGCAATAGGTCCCATTGTTCACAATGTCATTTGCTGCTCACAGCTATATTAAGGAAGTCAGCCAAAGTCCATATTTAGGAGGAGAAGACTTGACCTCCTCTTCCTCCAGTGTATTGGAGTGACATTGCAATCTTCTCGAAAGATGAATTTTGCATTTTGTACAAGTGCAGGAAAGTTCTCTGGTAATTTCCTGTTAGGAATGTCTGGCTGTAACTCTAAGGTCTTGATGACCCCTCTTTGCCCAAAGAACCTGGCTCCTGCAGACACCGTTCTTCAAAACTCTGTCCTGTTTCATTCAGAAGACTAAGATTCTTAGGATCTATGTTGGATTGGCCATTTGGATTCAGAACTGCGTTGCCCATTGAAGACCAGAGTACTGGTTGATAGGACATCATTTAGTTGAAGTTCTGTGATTAGTGGTGTTTCACAGGGACCTAGACTGGGACCTCTGCTGTTTGTGATGTATCTAAATAACCTAGATTAAAATGTAGATGGGTGGGTTAGTAAGTTTGCAGACAATACAAAGATTGGTGGTATAGTGTAGAAGAGGGCAAAGAATACAGCGGGATATAGATCATTTGCAGATATGGGCAGAGAAATGGCAGATGGGGTTTAACCCCGCCCAATGTGAAACATTGCACCTTGGTAGATGAACTGTAATGAGGCAATACACTGTTAAGGACAAGACTGTTAGCAGTGTTGATGAGGGATTTTGGGGTCCAAGTTCATTGCTCTGTTAAAATGGCTATGCAGGTCAATAAAGTGGTTAGGAGGATATATAGCATGCTTGCCTTTGTTAGTCAAGGCACTGAGTTTGAAAGTCAGGAAGTTATGTTGTAACTTTATAAACCTCTAGTTAGGCCACATCTGGAGTATTGTGTATAGTTCTGGTCGCCCCATTATAGGAAGGATGTTGAGGTGTTGGAGAGGGTGCAGGAGAGGTTTACCAGAATGCTGCCTAGGTTAGAGGGGATGGGCTATAATGAGAGTTTGGACAAACGTGGGTTGTTTTTTCTGGAGTGGTGGATGCTGAGGGGAGATCTGATAGAGGTTTTTAGGATTATAAGAGACACAGGTTGAGTAGACAGGCAGTGTCTTCTTCCTAGAGTTGAAATGGCTAAATACCAGAGGGCATGCATTTGAAGTGAGGGGGACAAGTTGAAAAGAAATGTGAGGGGCAAGTTTTGAGACTTGAGGAAGAGCGATGGGTGCTTGAACTGTGCTGTCTGGGGTGGTGGTAGGGGCAGATATATTAGGGACTTTGAAGAGACATTTAGATAGGCACATGAATGTGAGGAAGATGGAAGGACATGGACATTGTACAGACAGAAGGGATTAGTTTAGTTGACTAATTTAATTGGTTCGGCACAACATTGTGGGCCAAAGATCCTGTTCCTGTACTGTATGTTCTATGTTCTATGAAGTTCTGATACTTGGTAGCACTTTCCCACACTGCCTCCCATAAATATGACATTGATTGATGCATTGGGAACATTCCCTTGTGTCTGGAAGCATTTTGTGCCCCCTTAAGTCCAGTTCTGTTATACTATGGCTTACCAAATGGATAGATCTTAGTAAGGCATTTCTCCAAACTTCACTATTTAAAGTTTTTGCTGCTTTTGTAAGTTTCAGAGATGTTATTTTATTTCCAAAAAATGGCATGCAGTGATTTTTGTTTTGACTGGCATCCATGACATTCATATCTGCCCTATATTTTTATACAGAGGAATATCAAAGACATTTGTCAGCCATTTTTTATGTATATTCAGTTTAACCCTTTTCTTCCCTGTGTTATTATAAGATATATCAAAAAGTGCTGTTATAGGACCATAAGAATTGATATTGTTTGCTTTGATTTTAAGTATCTGAGTAAAGGATATATGTGGTATCTTCCTAGTGGTATCCCAAAATACTTTAAAGTTGATAATTATTACCAAAAATATAGTTACTGTTGTAACTATTAGAAATACAACAGCCTATTTGAGCATAGCAAGGTCCAACAAACAACACCGAGGTAAATTGTACAAATGTATAAAAATGTTAACATTTTCTATGTGTTTATTTTTCTGATTTTCTTTTGTTGTTAATCTTTGATAGTGGAAGGTCCGTCGAACGCTGGCCTTTTCCATACATGAGCTGGCTGTGATCCTCGGTGATCAACTAACTGCAGCTGACCTGCTTCCCATTTTCAATGGATTCCTGAAAGATCTGGATGAAGTGCGAATTGGAGTCCTCAAGCACCTGTACGACTTCTTGAAAGTAAGCTTCATTAGATCAATGTTTTAGGTAGTTTGAAGTTGAATTATATTTCAAGTGTGCATTCTTAAATATACTGTAAGTGTGATAAATGTTAGGTGAAATAAAACTGAATGTGCATAATTACCACAAAAAGCATTTAAAATGAGATTCTGTTGTTCTGTAGTTCTGGTCACCTAACTATGGGAAAGATATCAAGGCTACAGAGAAAATTTACAAGGATGTTGCCAGGACTTTAGGACCTGAGTTATAGGGAAAGGTTAAATAGGTGAGGACTTTATTCCTTCAAGCATAAAAGAATGAGAGGAAGCTTGATGGAAGTATACAAAATTATGAGGGGTATAGGTATGGTAAATGCAAGCAGACTTTTTCCACTGAGGTTAGGTGAGACTAGAACCAGAGATCATAGGTTCAGGATGAAAGGTCAAATATTTAAGGGGTACCTGAGAGGGCAACAACTTCACTTAGAGCAGGGATTTCCAACCTTTTTTATGCTCTGGACCAATACCATTAAGCAACTCCTGACTTAGAGGGTGGTGCGAATGTGGAACAAGCAGCCAGCGGAAGTGGTGGATGTGAGTTAGATTTCAGCATTTCATGAGAAATTTGGATATGTACATGGATGGGAGGGGTATGGAGGGCTATGGTTCAGGTGCAGGTTGACGGGACTAGGCAGAATATTTGTCATAGATTAAATGGGCTGAAGGGCTTGTTTATGTGCTGTGGTACTGTGTGACTCTGTACTTGTTATCTGTCCACTTTATGTGTGAAGACCTTTGAATCCAGTGATACTGTATACTTCTGAAATTTGAGACAATTAGTCACCCAAGAATTATTACTTTCATTTAGCGTATTGTGAAAGTTGTTTAGCAGCTTGTATCTGTCCTTTCTGGAGCTTATTTTATTGTGCTTTTCACAGCTGCTTCATATGGACAAGCGACGCGAGTATTTGTACCAGCTCCAAGAGTTCATGGTAACAGATAACAGCAGGAATTGGCGTTTTCGATACGAATTAGCAGAGTGGGTATTCCATGCTTTATACTCATTATAAAGACCTGAAAGTGTTCTTTCACAACATGTTGTGAGCTTGAGAACTTTTCTTCAATGTGAATTAAAACATTAAATTATGTGGCTTGGTTCATTTTATTGGGAAAATACTGTATGAGGTATAAGCCTATATTCTCAATTGATGTAATGTTCCACGTCAGCTCAAAATTATTGAGTTCAAATCAAAAGTTTTAAGAGTATTATCAAAAAATCTAGCAATACGTAGCTCACTGGTTGGACTGTAAGCAAACCAAAGTCCAAGTTGCCTTTGTTTGGTGCAAGTGTCTTCTAGTAACCCCATTCTTCCTTGACCAATCCACTTGAAAGCTCTTTAATTCACAGACTGTTCACCGATACCTTGGTATGATAGTTGCTCATTAGTTGGAATTGCTTCACTGGGCTCATCTGCTTTACAGTGTTTAAACTACTGAAGGAAAATTTCAGGTTTATTGAATGAAAGGAAGAGATGTATTAGAATATCTTCAGATTAAGGGATCATAAAAATTTATGTAGACAGAAGGTACAATAAGCAAAATTTAGACTGTAGGTTAGTGCAGCTCTTTACACCAGAGAATGTGAAATATATATAAAGGTTAGCATCCCTACCAGCAACCATGTCACTGTTTAAGGATACATAAGACAGGTGGTTGAAGAAATCAGGGATTGTAGGCGCAGCACAGTGGCTTAGCTAGTAGCAGCTCTGCCTCAGCCCCAGAAACCCAGGTTTAATTCTGACCTTGGATGCTGTCTGTTTGGAGTTTGCATGTTCTCCCTGTGACCAGTTTGGCTTTCCCTACTGCTCTAGTTTCCTGCCTCATCTCAAAGATCTGCTGGCCACTATAAATTACCCTCATTACGTAGGTGAGTTGATAGAATGCTCGAGGGAGTTGCATTAGTTCTTCAGGGGAGAATGGGATTAATGTAGGATTATTGTAACTGGGTGGTTGATAGTTGCTGTGGACTCAGTGGGCCAACGGCCTGTTTTTGTGCTATATTTTTCTTTGATTTTGTGACTTTAAAGGATACAGGACAAGAGCTGACACAAAATTAAGGTCAGGATTCGTGTCTGTGATGAACATGCCAAATGAGCTCTTAATGTGTTTTAATTTTTAAAAAAAATTATGTTGTGTATAACATTAGAAAAGCACAGTAACTAAAATGTTAATATTTTAAAAATATTAATATTTCCAAATATAACATGATGTTCCTGCTTTTTTTGATGTAAACTATGTTTTAATGATACACAACAGTGTATGTGCTGACCTTAGTAATATTTTTGTTGTAATTTCACAACCTACTGTACGTTTGAAGAAAAGATGTGCGTATTTAATCATAGAGTCATTTTTATTTGGAGTCAATTATGTACAGTATTGAGTTCTAGTTTAAAACAATACTGACATAATCATGTCCTATTACAGACAGGTAATTTTACTGCTGGAACTGTACAGTCCCAACGATGTGCATGACTACTTACGACACATCGCTCTGTCACTCTGTTCGGATAAGGTTGCTGAGGTTCGGTGGATTTCCTTCAAGCTGGTGAGCACAAGACAAGCCTTATTATTTCAAGTTATTGTTTGATTATATTTCTGTCTTCTGGGGCTCTCATTGATTTTCGCTTGGATTTGGGCCTGAATCCTAATCTTCAGTAGTTGGGATCACTCTTGGGAGGCTTCATGATTGGCTTCCTCTCTAGCGTATCAAGAGTGGAAACTGGAAACATAAGCTAGGCTCTGACAGTATCTCTCTTCTGTCAGGAGGTTGAGGGTTTTCACTTACAGGTGCCATTTCAGTTTAGTATTGTGTGTTGCAGTCTGCTACTCCTTTCAGTGATGTTTTAAGATAAGCTCTCTTCAAATCGATATGAACCTTTTGACAGCAGTTTTACTGCATGGGTTGTGTCCTACTAATCAAAATGCAAATAAGCATTATATTAAAATAATGTTCCCATTTGATTCCTTCATATATAATTTTTTTTGTTAAGTTTTCAAATGATTGTTTGCCTGAAGCATTTTTGTTTTTAGGAAGCCTTGAATTTCAGAATATTCCAGCAGATGTGGCGTTATCAAACCTTTGTGGTTTGGTATCCAAGAGTTGCTGGTTCTCTTTGTCTGACTTTGATGAAAAAGGAGAACTCTTACCAGTCAGATAATTAGGCATTCTGAATCGATCAGGAATGACCTACAGACGTACAGCTAGTGAAAGGAAAAAATCCCTTCAGAAATAGCCCCTAAATAAATACAAAGGTTTGTAATGTTGAAAATATCGTAATTATTGTAGAGAAATGAAAAGTTACAGTTAAAGGGATCAGCATTTTAGGATTTAATATTGAAGCAAGATCAGGACAAATGTAATGTGAAAGAGCAGCTGGTTGAACCAATTTTGTACAGTATTGAAAGGGTTGGGAACCAAGCATTACATTTGATTTTATTTTATTTAACACTGTAGGATAACTAAAGTGATACTGAGGCTGGAATGTGACTGCCTCTTTTGCTCAATAGACAAATTGAAATATTTAACAGAAGCTTCTCGTTTTCTTGCTGCAAGTGGTTGCTAACAAGCCTCTATGTTGCCTGTCTACAGGTGGTAGAGATCCTAAGGAAATTCTATACATCTGCTGCAGAGTTGTTAGCTGTGAACTTCATGAATGAGCTCACTCTTCGGTTTTGCCACTGTGCCAAGTGGACTGGAAGGCAGGCATTTGCTTTTATCTGCCAGGTAAGTGAGTGGGCCAAATAATTTTTTGTATTAAAGTGACTCATTTAGTGGTAGACTGGAGGGGAAGAGAACTAAAGTCTGTGTGGTTTATGTTTGCTTTCCCTTCCCAATCCCAAATAAAAACCTCAGTGATGTTCCTTGCACAAATGGTCACTTAGTAGTGCTTGTGTTGTGGATATAAATTGTATGCTAGGAAACTTGAAAGCATCCTAAAGAGTGCATTGCAGTGGCATTACCCTAATCCTAAAAACTGCCATTTTAGTCATTGTCCCACCATATCAGAATTTGCTTGGGGCCAAGGTCTAAATCCACTGACTGAACAGTAGGGTGTGTGAGTTGGAGTACAGCGTTAGAGTGACTGGATAGGGATTGTGGAGCTTACCCTAGTTCCAGAGAAGCTGATGGAGTCTAGTGGGGTCTACTCAGATTGTGGAGGGTCATATCAGGGATTCGGGGAACATTTGGGGAGATTGGGAGCATGGTGTGAAGATGTGGAAGAAGGGCAGTGCTAATGAGGAAGTTGACATTCCTGCAGGGAGGGTTGACGAGCCCAGCATGAAGATGGGTGTTGGTCCACAGACCAGGGTATTGACATTCAGTTGTGATTTGGATGAATTTTTCACCGACCAGTTAATCTCCCTCCCAGGTTGGATCCGATTTTAAAAGTAACAATAGACAGCTAAGTGGATAAGAAAGATTTACGAGGGACATGGGGACTAGCTCATATAGGCAACTTGGTCGCCTGGGCCAGTTTCCATGCTGTATAACTCCATGACTCCAACAGAGCCTCAAGTCAACATAGTGGCCTGCCAGTTACATGCAGAGTGATGTCACCATGTGTCCCAGACAATGAAGTCACATCAGGGTAGCATCTGAATTTCACAGTTAGCATAATTGAACCCAGAACTGTCCATATTCATCTAGATCTAACTGGTCTTCAATCACGTGACTAGTTATTCTGAATATCCTGGCTGTAATATTTTGAGTTGGCACCCTTCAAAATTAAGGGGCAAGAAAAAGAAACGTAAGTAGCATTAAATGAAAAAAACAATCTCTCCTGTTTCTGCACAGGCAATAGTGGAGGAAGACTGCATGCCTGTAAATCAGTTTGCGGAACACCTTCTTCCCAGCCTGCTTGGTTTAGCTAGTGATCCAGTCCCGAATGTTCGAGTGCTACTGGCCAAGGCACTGAGGCATACTTTACTGGAGAAAGGCAAGTATGAAAATATTTTTAAAAAAACATATAGGAGATACTCAGCAGGTCGGGCAGGATCTGCAAAGAGAAACGGAGTTAACATTTCAGATTAATGATCTTTACATGCAGATTTCAAGTTTACTTGTTTTGGAAGTGCGAGGATGTTTAAAATTCCTAAATGACCCCATCAGCATTTTAAATCAGCAGACAACTTGCGCACTTGCAATAATCATTATTCCCATAGTAATCGCTGAACATCTGGCGTTGGTTATGTTTTGCCATTACGCTAATTCATGTCTTAACTGTTTACCATCTTGTCTCCATGTCCTTTGAAACACTCAGCTAATAAAATTCTATTAATCTCATTTAAAACTTCTCAGTTGCTAATATCTACATTTTTTGTGAAAGCATTCTAGATTTCTACAAACCCTTGTATGAAAAGGTACTTCTGGTCAGTTTTGTAACATTCTTGTTCAGTACCTTCTCCACTAGAGGGCACATCTTTGTACAGAAAATGCTGGAAACAGTCAGTAGGTCAGGCAGTAGCAGTGAAAAGGTAAAACTGAGTTTATGATTCCAGTCAAAGTCCATTTGATACTTCTGTGTGTGTGTGGACATCTGGTCAACAAGTTTCTGTTCTTAATAGCAGGCAATTTTTGACCAGATTTCCACACACATACAGGAGTTCATAGCCCTCGGTCTCTGGAGCCTGTTTTACGCACGTGACATTGTCCTCAATTCATTCTCTGCTTCCCTGTTTTCTTAACATTGTCCATGAGCCTGTGTGATTCCCCCCCCCCCACCACGTGCTTAGATTTCATCCCTCAATCTTCTGTGCTCATATTAGATTAGATTATGAGCATACTCAGTCCTCGTTTATTGTCATTTAGAAATGCATGCATTAAGAAATGATACAATGTTCCTCCAGGGTGATATCACAAAAAAGACAAGACAAACCAAAGACTAACACTGACAAGACCACATAATTATAACATATAGTTACAGCAGTGCAAAGCAATACCATAATTTGATAAAGAGCAGACCATGGGCACGGTAAAAAAAAGTCTCAAAGTTCCGATCGACTCCGGATAGCCCCGATAGCAGGCGGCAAAAGGAAGAAACTCTCCCTGCCATAAACCTCCAGGCGCCGACAACTGCCGATGCATTGAAAGCACCCGACCACAATCATATCCACTTGATTTCATTGGTTCCACTGTCAAACATGCCACTGCCACTCGATTCTCCAAGTAACCTTTCAGCTCCATCCTATGACTCTTCTACCATTGTTTACTCTCATCTCCCTCACAAACTCAATCCTAAAGGGTCTCGGCCCAAAATGCTGACTGTTTATTTCCCTCTGTAGATGCTCCATAGATGTTGAGTTAGAGTCATAGAAAACTACAGCACAGAAAGAGACCCTATGGCCCATCTAGTCCATGCCGAACCATTTAAACTGCCTACTCCCACTGACCTGCACCCAGACCATAGCTCTCCACACGCCTCCCATCCAGGTACCTGTCCAACTTCTTTTAAACGTTGAAACCAAAGTTGCTTGCACCACTTGTGTTGGCAGCTCATTCCACGCTCTCACCACCCTCTGAGTCTAGAAGATTCCTTTCATGTCCCCCTTAAACATTTCACCTTTCATCCTTAACCGATGACCTCTAGTTGTAGTCTCACCCAACCTCAGCAGAAAAAGACTGTTTGCATTTACATCTTTCCTGTACGTAGGTGACCAAAACTGTGCTTGTACTCCAAGTTAGACCTCACTTTGTCTTGTACGAACTTCAACATAACATCCCATCTCCTGCACTTAATACTTTCATCTATGAAGGCCAATGTACCGAAACCTTCCTTTACAATCCTGTCTACCTGTGACACCACTTTGAATGAATTATGGACCTGTATTCCCAGATCCCGTTGTTCTACCACACTCCTCAGTGCCCTACCGCTCACTGTGTAAGACCTACCCTGGTTAGTCCTACCAAGGTGCAACACCTTGCACTTGTCTGTATTACATTCCTTCTGCCATTTTTTCCAGCTTGTCTAGATCCCATTGTAAGCTTTGATAGTCTTTCTCGCTGTCCACTATAACCCGAATCTTAGTGTCATCCTCAAATTTGCTGAACCAGTTAACACATTATCATCCAGATCGTTGATATAGATGACAAACAACAATGGACCCAGCCTGGTGGCACGCTACTCATCACAGGCCTCCAGTCAGAGAGGGAACCATGTCCTACCACCCTCTGGCTTATTCCTCAAAAGCTAATGTCTAATCCAATTTACTACCTTCAGTGTTTTATGTCTGTTGCTCGAGATTACCAGCAACTAGAGAACCTCTTGTATCTCAGATGGGAGGAGCTGAGATTGGTCTCCTCAGAGAGGCTGAGGTAATTTATTTGATGTGTTGACAGCAGTCACAGGTTCAGACAGTATAGACCTGGCGAAACTGTCTCCACTGGTAGAAGAATCAAGAACCAAAGGAAGTGAGTTGCCCATGACTTTGTGTAAAATGAGGGCATAAAATTCTAATGCAGTGACTGGTTATAATCTGAGATTCTAGGAAGCCAGGCAGAATCATTCACTCATAACTTCCAGAAGGGCTTTGATGTGTACTTGAGGGTGGAAAAATCGCAGGTCTTCAGGGAAAGCTGAGGACTGGGATGGACTGGAATATTGGAGAGACCAGTGTGGGCAGGATGATATTCCTCCCATACTGTAACCAAGCTGTGATATTATAGCTATGATACCCTTTCCTCATACTACGCTTAATCTAACTTTTCAAGTATCTGATATGTTCCCACTGAATATCTTTAACCAGTTTTGCCACTATGCCACATTTCAGTTATTAATTGTGGGAATTGTCAGCTTCCCTGTGATCTTGCTGTAGTGGTTCAAGGTTTAAGTGTGGTAAATTTTGAGCTGCCTCACCTGTTCTTTATAATGATAACATCCAGAAAAATCTAAACATAAACTGAGATTTTACAAACTGCTTGTCAATGCTTTGGATGTGAAACTGGTGAAGTTGAAATTTTCCAAGGATTGGTTTTAAAATAGTGGTCACCTGTATCACCGGAAAGCCATGTTCCCAATCAGTTGTTAATATCTTCTCCTCTATGAATTACTGAGTTTATAAAAAAAAGTACATTATTAAGTTTATCCAATATGTTTAATGGCTAAACAGTGATCCTATCCCATATTTGTGCATGTGCTGACACAAGAACAACAGAAGAAGCATTGGAGGAGCTCTGAGTCAGGCAGCATCTGTTGGGGTAAATGAACAGTTGATGTTTTGGGTCCAGACCATTCATCTGGACTTCCAGATGCTTGGACTGTGTTTTCCTCGCTAGATGCTACCTGACTGGCTGAGTTCCTCCAGCAATTTTTATGTTGGTTCCTATATTATTTGTTAAAGTAACATGGAACTACAGTCTAAGATAGTTCGACAGATGTTCTCTGTAGTCTGAGAAAAATAAACTGCTCAGTTCTTTCTTATCTCCTATATATGTATGGACATCTGGGAGAACCTATCTGGGTAACTTTCAGTGAAAAATAAATTGTACTTGTACTCATTTAAGCTCAGCTTGTGAAGAAAAATCTTATAGGTGATCAGTATGGAGAACTGTCATAGTCTGGACCCTCAGCTGTAAAACTTGGGAGTAGTGGAGGTCGGCGTTCCAAAGTTCTTGTCGTGATTTGGAGGACTTTGGCACAGCATTTTAGTACTGTGTGCAGTTATCTTCCATGTCCAGGTTCAGTGCATGAGAGATCCTGTAGCAGGATATGATTCTGAGAAGATTTCTAAGGGCTGGAGTGTGCAGGACCACCAAGGGATTCCCCAGGTAATATGTTGGCCTTTTAGAACTGAGATGTAAAGTAACTTCTTCACACTTAGAGTCATTGGAATTCTTGATACTGGTCATTAAGTGTGTTTGAGTTTGGGATCTAGAGCTGAGAGTTTATGGGAATTAGGCAGGAAAGTGGACAAAGTTAATATCAGTTTACTGAACAACAGAGCATACTGGGGGAGGTGGTTCCATATCTTGTGTTTTGATGCTCTTTGAAGGACTAAATGGAAGCAGGCTGTGCTTAATCGTGCACTGATCTTTTCTTCTTCCCAGTGTATTTCACAGAGGCTGATAACCCTCACGTAGAAGCTGTTGAAAAGATTGTCTTGATCCTGCAATCGGACAGAGACCGTGACGTGCGTTATTTTGCAAGCGCTGAGATCAGGAGCAACCCCGTAAGCACCACCACCTTCATAAACTGAGAATGTTTCCAACAAAGTTGTCTGACTTCCTAACCACGTGCAGTTGCTGAACTGGTGCTGGGCCGGGTCGACACTGTCTCTGGCACACAATGGAGGTGACACGTAGTGGCAAAGAGGCTATTATGTTGGTCTGCAGGCTGGGTCAGGACTGGAGGATGCAGAGCACCTTCTTCTTTGTCAAATACGGAGCTTTTAATTACGAAGGAAAGTGGATTCCAGGTTGAGCTGATGTGGAACTCGTTAATAGGTGGTGACTACAAGAGCCATGTTTCCTTGACTGTTTTTAGATCAGAAAACTAATGTGGAAGTTCCTTTTTAAAAGCATCCTTTGACACAAATATTTGTATTTGCTAATACAGTTGTATTTCTACAAACAAACTAATTTGGAAATGATTACAGCATGTTATCTTTTCTAAAAAGAAGCTGTACTCCTAACTTTCCTAATTCTACATAAATTATTTGTATTAATATCCCCAAATGACATGCATTTGTAAGCTTCAGAAAGCACTGAGCACAATGATTTTTGAGTATAGTTTAACTTTTTGAGAACTTGTAATACCTCTGTCATTCTGCCCCACTTCTCACGTGTAGCTATTTTCCATTTCTGCTTTGAAAGCCACACTATGCATCCAGTCGGTTGGTTAACAGCTGACTTCAGCTCTCCTGGGACTATGGCCTCTGAAAGAGAAGTGGAGCTTGTATTCCTTTCACCTTCGGGCTCTCTGGTCTGCCCACCCCAACTTCTCACTGAACATCTGAGCCAGTTTAGTTATTCGAAAACTAACCAGGAAGGTACCGCAGCACTTAAAGCCAGTGAAGGGAGATTAGCCTGTCTGCTGCACTGGTGCTTTTTAACTGTGTACATTCACAATGTAATTGGGAACACTGGTTTTGAGTTTGATAGCACTGAAAATGCAACAATATTATAAATGAGGACTGGTATACATTCAGTTTTAAATGTAGTAAATGTGAAGTAGAATGAACTTTTAATCTTCTTTTAAAAGTTAATTTAATTTCTTTTATCCTTGGATTAGTTGCTCCATAGCTGCTGAAGGGAGTGTGATGTGTGCTTGGAGCTGGAACTGCAGGATACTCCCAAGATAAAGAAGAGGTGCATTAAACCTCCACCTAATTATCTGGTGCTGAATTAGGCTGGAGGACTGCTGGTACCAGTCTGGGCCTGCTTCAGTATCCACCACTGTTCCCACTAAGACTCCCTCTCTTGGAGACTCTACACAGTCAGACTTCATAGCTCACTACAGTGGATGGTTTCTGGGCAACAGGTATCAGGGAACAAGCCATAGCTGGCTAGCTATAGTGGGGACTTGGTTCTGCCTTTATGAAAGTGATGGCAATGATTTTACCCAGTAAAGGTGGATTCCTCTTTTTGGAAAGGCAGTTTTGGGAATCCCCTGAACGTGCAAAGTTTCTCTGACCTTGTGTGTCATCTACTCCTTCTCCACGCATTATGGTGAAAGAAATGGCCTGCATCAGGATTTCTTGCCTTTGCAATTATTTTATTTTGATGCCAACTTGTATTACCAAGCGTTTTTTATTGAATGGTGTATAGGAATGAGGTTTTTGTATAGTGTAAAGGCTGATTATATTGTAACTATAGTTGCAAGTTTGGGTTTTTACAATTAACATTAAATACTGTGTTGCTGTAATGATTTTGTATATTTTTCTCAATGATTTAGTCAAAATCCTTCATTGGACTATCAATTGTGTATTTCTTTGCTACATACAGACATGGACTGCTTCATTTATCGAGGACCTGCCCTCCAGTCCCAGGATATTCTTGGGGTATTGCACTTGGTGACTGTTGAATGGCTTTGTACATTGGATGTGTGTGCGAGCCCAAGCTCAAACTGGACGGGTCCGGGCCATGGAAATAACTGGGTTCATCCAACGACAATATAAATAATAGGCGAAATCTACAGTGTGGGTTGTGAAACTGTGAATGAATACCAACATCAATATTTAAGAAGAAGCTAGGTGGCATTTAAAGAAGTAAAAGTGTTAAATATAGTTTTGGTCGCCTACTTCATTTGGAGTCTCTATCTGGTTTAAATTAAGCTATGATGCATTTCAAAATACATTCCTAGAATGAAAAAATAGTTTCACCTCAGAAGAAGCCACTTGACTGTCAGTCAGTGCAGTTCTTTGTAGAGCTGTTCAATTACTTCCACTTTTTCTTTAGTTTTTATCAGTTTTTACTGCTGTGGAGTCTGTACCTGATCTTCATGGCTCACAATCCCAGCAACTGGACGCGTATAGCTATTTTCTTGAACTTGGTTTCATTTTCCTTGACATTCAGTTAACATTGTACAATAGGTTGTATTAATTCTTCACTCTTCTCCCCATGAGTTTAACCCTTTTTTGTGTCACTGACATGTAAACTAATTACCCATCCATGTGTTGGTGTAATTATGCTAGACAAAAAAGATTGGAATTAGCCTTTTTCTTTGTTTTTAAATCCCCTTCTTTAACTGCCTACCTAGCTTTCTCTTAAATATTGGTACTTCAGTATTCATTCACGGTTTCACAACCTATATTGTACATCTCTCCTAGCGTTTATATTTTTTATTTTATTGTTTTTCCTTGTTAATCCATGTTATTTGCCTCTGCTGCCCCATCTCAATTATATTCACATCTGTAACTCATTTACTAGTGTCTGGTATTCTGCAAAATTAAGATTATTAATTTTCCCAACCTGTAACTCATTCCAAGGTTATAATTATTCTGTACATAACACATGCAAATCCTTTGATGCAATTTGAACGATATTCAAGTTCCTCCACTTCACGAATATTGTTCCATTTATCCATCTGTCAGTGAGGTTCTTTGTAGAGCTGCTCCATGACTTTTCCCAAAGTTTAATCAATTGATTTTACTGCTAAAACTTAGACTTGATCTTCATCACATACACACCAGCATAGCAGGTGGATGTGTGTATTATTCACAGACATAAGTTTTACAATTTCCTGACTTAACTCAACTCACAAGCTTTAATCAGTCTCTTTAATGAATCACTGTCTTGGTAAATCATGTTTTACCTGCTTTTTAAATCATTCTCTGAACTAAGTTCCAAATGCATTGAGCTTGATCCTGTACATGGGCTGCCAATGGCAGCTCGCCAGGGTCTTATATTGTGGGTCATTCTTTCACGTTATCCCAGGTACGGTATAGCCTATCATCTTCTTCCTCACCCAGGGATGAGGTCTTTGGAGTTTCTGTAGCACTGGGTTTCTACGGGATGGGGTTGCTAGCCTTCCCACTTTTGCAGCAAGGCCTAGACCATCCATGGCGGAGTTTTGATCTGTGCATTACTTCAGAAAGTTCAAGGTTCGTAGTTGACTTCTATTCAGCTCATCTTGTATATGACAATCTCTAACTGGATTCTAAACTGGAATTTCAGGTTGGCTATTTTGGATGGATTGAGAATATATTTATTGGACTAGATTATTTGGGAGAAATTGCCAACAATTAGGAACTAATTAGACCAAGTAAAGCTCAAGATCAATTGGTAGTATATTATCTGAATTAACAAATACCTGGACACAATGTAACAGCAATAAGTTTGATAAAGCTCCATCCTGGAAACTTACTGCTTGCTCCCAGAGTTCTGCCCTTTTCTGAACAGCTGGATTCTATGCTGTCCCCCAGAAGACCGGTCGCCCAATGCTCAAGCTGAAAACAATTTCATTAGTGAGTGAATGGAACCAATCAGAGAGTGGAGCAAAGGCAAAACGTGGGAGTTGCAAAATATAGATCAGAAGGACATGACTGGCAGGTCAGACTGGGCTTGCCTTCTACCCCTGGAGCATAAACAGGGGGTGGGGTTTAAAACAGAAGCAGAGCTAGACATCATCATCAGGTGCCATGCCCTGATTCAGCTTTGACTGCCATGGCCCACACACTCCTGTTTCGGATCCCAGTGTAGAGTGGTTCATTCTACTTTGATTAACCGTGTGAAAACTATTTTGGACCTGGAGAGTCTCCCCGAGGAAAAAGACGATTATGCATGACATTCCTACTGAATGGCTACAAGGTGAACGAAATCAATCAGGCCCTTAAAAGAGCTGACAGAAAAACCAGGAATCCTAACAACAAGGAGGAACCCATTGCTACTGCTGTCTTCCCTATATTTCCACGGTTTCTGGAAGGATTGCCGGGATCCTCAAGAAATACCGGATTAATATCATCCACAAACCCATAACGAAGCTCAAGTCACAGTTTATGCCGATCAAATATTTGGAACAAGCTGGCAACGAGGGGTATTGGATATAGATACTATTCATCATCATCATCAGGTGCCGTGCCCAGTTTGAGCTTTGACTGCCATGGCCCACGCACTCCTGTTTCGGGTCAAGTGGATCAATTCATTGGTATTCATTTCCAGTTCTCTGGCTGCTGTTTCCATCATCATTTGTCTTTGCCTTCCTCTTGCTTTCTTCCCTTCAGTCTTTCCCATAATTACCGTGTATTCTAACTCCTGTTTCCTAATCACATGTCCAATGAAGTTACGTTGCCTTTTCATGATCTCATACGTTATTTCTCTTTTTGTGCTTGCTCTGTTCATGACATCCTTGTTAGATATTTGTTTCATCCATGATATTCTTTGCATCCTCCTCAAAAACCACATCTCTGCTGCTTCAATTCATTTCCTCATGTTACTAGATATTGTCCAACATTCTGAACCATATAACATGATTGGATAAATGTAACATTTCAGTACTCTGAGGCAGGTTGTCATGCTAGTTTAGTATTGGTCAGTATACTCTTCATTCTCGTAAAGGTGTCTTTTGCCATCCCTATTCTTCTTTTGATGTCCATGTCGCACCTGCCATCTGATGTCACCCAGCTTCCTAAGTAGCAAAAGTTCTGTACTTGTTTTATGTCTTTCCTATTTATTTTCAGCCTGCAGATAGGATTCTCCTTTTTGATTATCATCATACGTTCTGTCTTTTTGAGATTGATAGATAGACCCATTTTTGCACTTTCTTCAACAACTATATCAATTAAGTTTTGTAGTTCTTCCTCCGTACTTGCAATTAACACAGTGTCATCCGCATATCTGAAATTATTGATGTTTTCACTGCCAACTTTGATTCCCAAGATGTCTCTTATTTTTTTGTAATATTGTTTCACTGTACACATTAAACAAATCAGGGGAGGAAACACACCCTTGTCTAACGCCTCTCTTGATTAGCGTAAACTGACTCACTTCTCCATCTATTCTAATAGATACTATTACAACATTTAAAAGCTGTTTGGACAAGTAATTGGGTAGAAGATAAAGAGGGATATAGGTGTAATGCATGCAAATGGAGTTAGCATAGCCAAGCATCATGGTCAGCATGGGCAAGGTGGCCGAGTGGCCTGATCCTGTGTTGTATATTTCCATAATTCTGATTCATTCACTAACCACCCAGATGGTTACCATGGTCTTTACCCTTTTAGATACATGCCCACTGAAGCTGAACAAGCTTCTTTTGTCTCCTTCCTGGAAATAGGCTGAAGAGCTTGTTGGGGTGAGGATACTGCGGTTCTCCAATGGTCGACAGATAGGTTGTATGAATCAGTGAAAGGCTGGCAAATGGAGCTCTATGTGAGGAAGAGAAGAGAAATCAAAGGGCAGAATAATTTCAAAGGGAAGAGGCTGCAGATAAGTGAAGTTCAGAGGGATGTTCAGTAGGTGTTTTGCTGCAGGAATCTCAAAAGGCTAGCAGGCAGGTCCAAGTAGTTATGAAGGCAAATAGCACTGTCCTCCATTGCAAAGGAGTTTGGGTTTAAAAACAGGAAAATTTTGTTTCAAATGAACAGGATGTTGGTGGAGCCTGAGATTGAACACAGTCTACAGTTTAGGATACCTTACTGAATGAAATGTACAATAACATTGGACTTTGCAAATATTGATTTTTTAAATTCTGTTTTGCATCACTTGTACAAATATTGAATAAACAGAATTTGTAATTACAATATATACTATAATGTATTATTCACTCATTGATAATCATTTACCAGTTTATTAATCTGTTTATTCATTTGGGGACATAAAGAAACATAATCAGTTGGACCTTGGAGGGAGCTTCCAACACTTACTCGTCTGGCCTCTACAGACCCACACAGGTCACGTGATGCACCAGGTTATCCTGCATCAGTAATATCTGTTGTGGGATGAACAAGAGGAGAGGCTGTTGAGTTAAGCATAATCAATGAAATGGTGGAATAAAATGACTTCAACAACTAGTGAAATTGTGCTTTTGACTGCCTTCAAAAGTTTTGTGGCCTACTGAAATATTTGGACTTAGCTTTGGAACATTTTTTTTACATTTCTATCAAAAAGTATCAATTAAATAATAGACATTAAAATGAGTAAGTTTTTTGTTGGAAATATTTAAATGAACTAAGACAACTTTAAAAAAAGATGTCACAAACAACAAAAACAGTTTGTTTCTGGTTAACATGCAACATGCCGGAGGAACTCAGCAAATCAGACAGCATCTATGGAAATGAATAAACAGTCGACAAGACCCTGCATCAGGACTGGAAAGGAAAAGAAAGGGAAGATGCCAGCATAATAAATTGGTGGGAGGAAAAGGAGGACAAAACACACACACACACACACACACACACACAATTTCTCATTTTTAATCTGTCTCACAAATGCACACGCACAATCTTTCTCTTGCACTCAATGTCTCACATGCAATCTCTCCCTCTCTCACACACACACACACACACACACACACACACAATTTCTCAGTCTCTCTCACTCTGTCTCTCTCTGCCTGTCTCTTAGTCTGTATCTCTCTGTCTCTTGTTTAGTTTTTCTTGAGCAACTCACCCTTTGTAATATGGTCTCCTGGTGCTTTCTATTTAAGCTTGTTATGCTTATTTTGATAGGCTCAAGGATTCTGTGTTATTTGATTTATTTAAGCGGATGCCTGATTAGCGCTAATCGAGGGGTCCTAGTTTTGAGAATATTACTTCTCATGGTGTCATTCAGCCACGCTACCAATGTTCTTTTGGAATTATTATGAATAAACTCTTGTTGTTATCTCCACATTGGAATCTGTCTTTCCTCTGCACTTGGGTTCCAACATTGCCAAAGCATGTCGTGACATTCTGTCTCTCACACATGCAATCTCAGTCTCCCTCTATTACATCTGCAATCTCAGCCCACTCACTCACTCACACAACACACAATGTCAGTCTCTCTCACACACACACATATAATCTCAGTCTCTCACACACACCCACTCACAATCTCAGTCTCTGTCTCTCACTCACAATCTCAGTCTCTGTCTCTCACTCACAATCTCAGTCTCTGTCTCTCACACACAATCTCAGTCTCTCTCTCTTTCTCATTTGTCACACACACACACAATCACAAAGACCATCTCTATCTCTCTCTCTCACACACACACACATAATCTTTCTCTCTTACACACTCACACAATCTTGATCTCACACTTATAATCTCAGTCTTACACACAATCTCAGTCTCTCATACACACAATCTCAACCTCAAACAATCGGTCATACAAAATAATAGTCTGTCACACAAGCACACTGAGTTACTGTTTCCTTCTGTCACTCTCACTCACACACAATTTCTGTCTCAGTCTGTCTCTCTCCCTCACATACACAATCTCAGTCAGTTTTTCTCTCTCACACATACACAAACACAAAATCACTGTCTTCTTCGGTTTCTGTTTCTAATGGTCACTTTCATTCACACACAATCTCAGTTTCTGACCCTTGTCCTCTTCCTTTCTCTCACGCATACACAAATTTACTCTCACATGCAATATCAATCTCTGGTTTACACACGCAATCTGTCTCTCACACACAATCTCAGTCTTTCTCTCTTACACACACACACACGCATTATCTCTGTCTCACACTCATGCAATCTCAATCTCTCACACATGCAGTCTCTCTCTCACACACAATCTATGTCTGTCTCTCTCTCACACACACAGACACACAATCTGTGTGTCTGTCAGCGTCTCCATCTGTGTGTCTCTCACACACAATCCTAGTCTCTTTCACTCACACAATCACTACCTATCTCTTTCTCTTACACACACTCAATCTCAGTCTCTCTCTCTCTCTCACACACGCACACACACAATCTGTCTCTCACCAACATACACAATCTCAGTCCTTTCTCTCTCTCACACAATTTCAGTCTCACTGACACTCAATTTGAATCGCTCTCTCACATACAATTTCTCTGTCTCTCACACATGCAAGCTCAGTGTCTCTCTTTCTCACAAAGTGCTTCTTTTTATGCTGTATATCAATGATTTAGATGATGGAATAGATGGCTTTGTTTTCAGAAACAGAGTCAGGTTTATTATCACCGGTATGTGCCGTGAAATTTGTTGCCAAGTTTGCAGATGATACAAAGATTGGTGGAGGGGAAGGTAGTGTTGAGAACATGGGTAGGCTGCAGAAGGACTTAGATCAGGAGAATGTGCAAGAGAGTTGGCTGAAGCATGCAGTAACGAGCTATACCTGTATGCTGACGACTCCACACTATTTGCACCAATTAGAGTGGGACAGAGTAATACAGTGACAGCGGGCCTGAATAGGGATCTCGACAGGATGAAAGCCTGGGCAGACGACTGGAATGTCACCTTTGAGCCTACTAGGTGCAAGGTGATAGTGATGTCTAGGAAGAGGAATCCATCTAACCCCGACCTGTATTTTGGGAACTGCAAGCTGGATTTAAAGAAGGAGCTAGTAATCCTTGGTGTTAATATTGACAGCAAGTTGGTGTGGGATAAACACCTTTCCACTATTTCAAACAAGGCTGGACAAAGGCTTGGAGCTCTGTGGAAAGTAGCATCCAAACTAGACAGAGACGGCAGAGCCACAGTTTACAAAGCCCAGGTACGAAGTATTGTGGAGTATGCCTGCTTGTCATGGATGAATGCCTCACAGAGTGTCCTCAGCCAGCTTGATTCCATTCAAAGAAAGGCTCTCAGGATTATAGGTGTAGATGAAGCCACAGCTTGTGAGAAGCTAGCCATCAGTAGTTTACACCACAGACAACAGGTTGCTGCAGCTTCTGTGCTATACAAAAGGCACACCAGCCACAGCCCTGCAGACCTTCGCGCCATGCTGCCTTCATCTTATGAGAGACGGCGCACCACACAATCAAGTTTATCTATGCCTGCTCATGCTGTTTCTATGCCTGATGTGAGAACCTACACACTGGATAGAAGCTTCTTTCACTGTGCTATCAGAATTTGGAACAGCCTTCCAGATGCTGTGGTTGGAAGCATCTGCAACGGTGGGGTCCAAGCCTTCAAGAGTCGAGTGCACAAACACCTATCATCTCTGGGAGGGAAGTCACATGCCTCTTCATAAGCTATCATGAAGGGGACCAGGATGGCCATGCTTGGTTGTTGGTTGGTAGGGTTAATACCTGACTTTCAAGAGCACTTGTGAGTTATGTTCCAGCTGGACTTAGTCCTTAAACTGCTGGAGAAGAGTGTGGAAAGAGCAGGTGCTGTTTTCTCCCGGTAGGGATTAGTTTTTAGTTCCAAGTGCTCCTGCCACGTTTTGTCACCCTGCAACCTTATCCTTCAATCTCTTTAAATTATGGAGGACAGCATGTGTATAAATGTCTCTCTCCAGCAGACTTCATCATGATCATGACTCTAGTATTTCTACTATTTTTTAATGTTTCTTAATTGTACATATGACTTTTTTGTGTTCTGTCGCTGAGCAGCAGTGAACCATCTGATTGGCCTGTCAGAGTTCTCTTTGGGAACTAGTTGACTTGATCAGCATTTCTGATCTGGCTAGTGTTCACGATTGCCCTTAGTTAAAAAAAAGAGTGGCAAGTGAAATACAGTGTTGGAAAATGCATGGTCATGCACTTTGGTAGAAGAAATAAATGTGCAGACTATTTTCTAAACAGAGAGAAAATCCAAAAATCTGAGATGCAAAGGGACTTGGGAGTCCTCGTGCAGAATATCCTAAAGGTTAACTTGCAGGTAGAAGAAGGCAAATGCAATGTCAGCATTCATTTCAAGAGGTCTAAAATACAAGAGCAAGGTTGTGATGCTGAGGCTTTAGAAGGCACTGGTGCGGCCTCACCTTGAGTATTGTGAACAGTTTTGGGCTCCTTATCTAAGAAAAGTTGTGCTGGCATTGGAGAGGGTCCAGAGGAGGTTCACAGGGATGACCAGGAATAAAAGGGTTATCATACGAGCACGGTTTGATGGCTCTGGGTCTGTTCACGCTGGAATTTAGAGGAATAAGGGGAGATCTCATCGAAACCTTTCGAATGTTGAAAGGCCTAGACAGAGTAGATGTGAAAAGGCTATTTCCCATGACGCGGGAGTCTAGGACAAGAGGGCATAGCCTCAGGATAGAGGGGCACCCATTTAAAACAGAAATGCGGAGAAATTTCTTTAGCCAGAGGATGGTGAATTTACATAATTTATTACCACAGGAAGCTGTGGAGTCCAGGTTGTTGGGTGCATTTAAGGCAGAGCTTGGTAAGTTTTTGATTGATGGGGCATCAAAGGTTACGGGGAGAAGGCCGGGGAGTGGGGCTGAGCAGGGGAAAAAGGACCAGCTATGATTGAATAGCAGAGCAGACTCGATGGGCCTGTTGGCCTGATTCTGCTCCTAGGCCACATGGTCTAACACAATCTCTTTCCCAATAACTTTCTCTCTCAATACACACACACACACACACAATCTTGGTCTCTCTTTCACACTCACACAATCTCAGTCCTTTCTCTGTCACACACTCCCACAATCTGTCTCTCTCTCTCGCTCTTTCACACACATACACACACACAGACAGATGTGCACACATACACAGTCTCTGTCTCTCACACATGCATACACACAATCTCTGTTTCTCTCTGTTTCTCACATTTACACATGCCATCTCAGTCTCTCACACATGCAAGCTCAGTGCTTCTCTCTCATTCTTATTCACACACACACCACAAAATCTCGGTCTCTCACACACACACACACTCAGAGATAATCTTTCCCTCTCTTTCTCACACACATATACACACAACACAATCTCAGTCTCTCTCTCTGACATGCAATTTCAGTCCCTCTCTCATACACACACAATATCAGTCTCTCTCTTGCACAATCTCAATCTCTGTCTGCCACAAAATCTCTGTCTCTGTCCCTGACTCTGTCTTTGTCTCTATCTCTGTCATTCTCTCACACACACAGATGCACAATCTCAGTCTCTCTGTCTCTGTCTGTCTGTCTCTCTCTCTCCCTCTCTCTCTCTCTCACACACACACACACACACACACACACACACACACACACACACACACAATCTCTCATGTGCATTTTTCTCCCTCACCCTCTCAGACACACTTACAAACACAATCATGCACTCACTCAGTAAACACTCTCCCCGATCTGCATTCACACACCCTAATTCACTGAAACGCACACACAACTTTCACTCCCCTATTCCTGGTGAGAATATGTCTCATTTTATTTGTGCTGTATTACTGTCCAGACAAAATAACAATAAAATGGCTCTTTTAACTAAACTGGAGCTGGCGGTAGCTGTTGGACTCTCCACCTCACAGTGCTGAGCAAGCAAAGCCTGGTCTCCAAGGAGATGTCAAACAAAACTCTGGTCACAATCGCCAGCGTATGCCACAGGCAGTGAAACCCTCAAGGTGTTTAACTATTTTTACCCATGTGACATTTAGAAAAGAATGAATTACCAGCCATTTCTCCCTTTGATTTTTGTGGAATGTTGATCCCAGGCTCTCCGGCCAGAGCCCTAAGTTCCTTTTCCCAGCAGTCGGTCAAGGTGAAAGAAGACCTGTCACTAAAATCCCTTTAGCTCCTCATGCAGTGCCAGAGGGCCTTCAGCCTGAAAGTTCACCTGGAGGAAACAGAGGAGAACTTCCAAATAAGAAGCTGCCACGGTAACATGACGATAGCGCAAATGAAATCCAAACTGGAGCTGATTACCGGCATCCCCACCAACTACCAGAGGCTCTACTACATTGATGAAGGTAAGGCTCAGGGTTAACTCTCCCTCACAGCTCTGCTTTCACCATCCCCCATCCACTGGATAGTCAAAGGCTTTTTCTCAGGGCTGAAATGGCTAACACGAGAGGGCACAGTTTTAAGGTGCTTGGACGTAGGTACAGAGGAGATGTCAGGGTAAGTTTTTTTACACATAGAGTGCTGAGTGCGTGGAATGGGCTGCTGGCGTCGGTGGTGGAGGCGGGAACGATAGGGTCTTTTAAGAGACTCCTGGAGAGTACATGGAGCTCAGAAGAATAGAGGGCTATCAGTAACCCTAGGTAATGTCTAAGGTAAGAACATGTTCGGCACAGCTTTGTGGGCTGAAGGGCCTGTATTGTGCTGTAGGTTTGTCTATGTTTCTATTTCTACAGTGAGCTGGGGAAGGGTAGGACAGCCAACACAACATGTTCCAGAGGTTTGCCTCCTGACCTTCAGATAGCCTTATCCTCACCGTCCTTGAGGTATTTCATCTTCCCAGCCAATCAAAAAACAAGTAGACTCTTTGTCATTCCATTGGATGATGCATGACAGCTGGTCAACCAGACATTCCCACCCCCCCACACACACACACCATCTTTAACTTTAAAAAAGTATTTTTTTTAACAATACTCTCAAAATACTGGTGGAACTCAGCAGGTCAGGCGGGATCTATGGAGGGAAATAAACTGCCGACACTTGGATCTGAGACCATCGTCAGGACTGGCGTCTTGACCTAAAATGTCGACTGTTTATTAATAGACACTGCGTGACCTGCTGAGTTTCTCTAGCATTTTGTGTGTGTTGTTCTAACTTCACAGTATCTGAAGAATCTTGTGTCAAACATGCTTTAAAAGTTATTTTTTTTTTTATTTCCCCACTGCTTCTTCATAGTAACAAACCGGAAATTAGTTAACAGCCAGAAGTCACAGAATGATACCGGAGAATTCACCAGCCTCCATAACTTCACTCCGTGTCCCCGCACTCTCTCTCCAATTATTGGCCCCTTCCTGGTCTTGGAAGCAAGTCACATTATGAAATTATGGGAGGTACAGAGAGAGTAGACAGCCCAACCATTCTCCCAGAGTGGAGAAGACAAACACTGAAAGACGTTGCTTTAAGGTGGGAGGGGGGAAGTTTTAAAGAGGGTGTATGGAGCATCTTTCTTTTTTTACACAGAGTGGTGGGTGCTTGCAATGGGCTGCCGGGGATAATGGTGGAAGCAGATACTACAGTAGCATTCAACAGCTTTTTACTTTGGCACATGAGCATGCAGGGAATGGGTGGGGGCAGAGGGGGGTGGATACAGATTCTGTGCAGGCAGAAGGGATGAGTTTGGTATGGCATCACACTTGGCACAGGTATCATGAAGGCCCTGTCCCTGTGCTGTGTTGTTCTGTGTGATCAATATCTGCTCCATCATGGGCCAGTCTCGTGGCCATTGAAAGGTGGGGCCTCAAGAAGGAAGCATTCATTATTTAGGTCCTCTATTGCCCAGGAATTGTTTTCTTCTCATTCAGGGAGGAGGTACAGGAGCCTGAAGACCCACAACCAACGTCCTAGAAACAGCTTTTTCCCTCTGCCATCAGAACCTGTGAACACTACCTCAGCAGTCCTCTTTTCACCATTTAATTTTTATTGCAACTTTAGTCATTTCTGTGTCTTGCTGCCACAAAATAACTAATTTCCTGACATATATCCATGATAATAAACCTGATTCTGATTCTGAGTGTGCCATCATTACCAGTCTGCTGGGGCACTGGGGAAAACCTTCATCGTGTTGGCATGGGGAGTGCTTTCTGCTGAAATTAGGGAATGAATCTAAACAGTGTTGCAGTAGCCACATCTGTGGCATCTCCAGCCAGCCAGTGACTCAACTGGGCACCTCCTTCCAGCATAGACCAGGTAGTGACTGGGAGCTGGAGGGACCAGGTAGTGATTGGGAGCTGGAGGGACCAGGTAGTGACTGGGAACTGGAGGGACCAGGTAGTGACTGGGAGCTGGAGGGACCAGGGTAGTGACTGGGAGCTGGAGGGACCAGGTTGTGACTGGGAGCTGGAGGGACCAGGTAGCGATTGGGAGCTGGAGGGACCAGGTAGTGATTGGGAGCTGGAGGGACCAGGTTGTGACTGGGAACTGGAGGGACCAGGTAGTGACTGGGAGCTGGAGGGACCAGAGTAATGACTGGGAGCTGGAGGGACCAGGTTGTGACTGGGAGCTGGAGGGACAAGGTGGTGACTGGGAGCTGGAGGGATCAGGGTAGTGACTGGGAGCTGGAGGGACCAGGTTGTGACTGGGAGCTGGAGGGACCAGAGTAATGACTGGGAGCTGGAGGGACCAGGTTGTGACTGGGAGCTGGAGGGACAAGGTGGTGACTGGGAACTGGAGGGACAAGGTGGTGACTGGGAACTGGAGGGACCAGGTAGTGACTGGGAGCTGGAGGGATCAGGGTAGTGACTGGGAGCTGGAGGGACCAGGTTGTGACTGGGAGCTGGAGGGACAAGGTGGTGACTGGGAACTGGAGGGACCAGGGTAGTGACTGGGAACTGGAGGGACCAGGTAGTGACTGGGAGCTGGAGGGACCAGGTAGTGACTGGGAGCTGGAGGGACCAGGTAGTGACTGGGAGCTGGAGGGACCAGGGTAGTGACTGGGAACTGGAGTCTGTTAACTTCAGCTCTAACGCTCACTTGTAATCTCGCCCACCAGACAGGGCTCTAGAGAGCTACAAGGTAGCCAGGAAGGAGCTGAAGAATAGAGCAGGGAGAGCTAGAAGGGGACATGAGAAGGTCTTGGCAAGTAGGATTAAAGTAAACCTCAAGGCGTAATGTACATACGTGAAGATTAGGAAGGATGGCCAGAGTGAGGGTAGGATGATCACTAATACTTCTATCCAGTAGGGAAGATCCTTAATGAATGCTTTACTTCAGTATTCACCAGTATGAGGGATCTTTTTCAACATGAGAACAGTGTAAATCAGGCTGATATGCTTGAACCTGTCGATGTCAAGAAGGAGGAAGTGCTGGAATTTGGAAAATCATTAGGACAGGTAAGTCCCTGGGGCTGGATGGGATATACCCCAGGTTACTAGGAGAAGTAAGGGAAGAGTCTTCGGCAAAATCTTTGCATCCTCACTGGCATCAGGAGTAGTTCCAGATGATTGGAGGGTGGCAAATGTTATTCCCTTGTTCAAGAAGGGGAATTGAGATAACCTTGGGAATTAGAGATGAGTGAGTCTTATTTCAGTGGTGAGCAAATTATTGGAGTGATTCTTAGAGACAGGATACATGAGCATTTGGTGAAGTATGCTCTGATGGATAGTCATCGTGGCTTTCTGGGCCGGGGGGCAGATCATTGCTCACGAGCCATTGAATTCTTTGAGAATGTGGCAAAGCACATTGATGAAGGTAGAGCAGTGGATGTGGTGTTTATGGATTTAGTAAGGTGCTTGATAAAGTTCCCCATGGTAGTACATAGAATAGTACAGCACAGTACAGGCCCATCGGCCCACAAAGTTGTGCCGACCCTTAAACCCTGCCTCCCATATAACCCTCCACCTTAAATTCCTCCATATATCGGTCTAGTAGTCTCTTAAATTTCACTAGTGTATCTGCCTCCACCACTGACTCAGGCAGTGCATTCCACACACCAACCACTCTCTGAGTAAAAAACCTTCCTCTAATGTCCCCCTTGAACTTCCCACCCCTTACCTTAAAGCCATGTCCTCTTGAATTGAGCAGTGGTGCCCTGGGAAAGAGGCGCTGGCTATCCACTCTATCTATTCCTCTTAATATCTTGTATATCTTGTAGACTCATTTATGAGACATGGAATCCAGGGATTCAGAATTAGCTTGCCCACAGAAGGCAGACGGTGCTCGTAGATGCAATGTATGCTGTCTGGAGGTCAGTGACCAGTAGTACTCCACAGTGATCTGTTCCAGGACCCCTGCTCTTTGAGATTTTTATAAATAACGTGGATGAGGAAGGGGAAGGGTGGGTTAGTAAGTTTGCAGATGTCACAAAGGTTGGTGGAATTGTGGATACTGTTGAAGGTTGTCATAGGATACAATGGAACATTGACAGGATGCAGAGCTGGGCTGAGAAGTGGCTGATGGAGTTTAACCAGAGAAGTGTGAAGTAATCCACTTTGGAAAGTCAAATTTAAAAGCAAAATACAGGGTTAATGGCACGATTCTTGGCAGTGTGGAGGTCCTGGGGCCCCTCAAATTTGTTGCACAAATTGATAGGGTTGTTAAGAAGGCACATGGTGTGTTGACCTTAATTAGTCATAGTCATAGTCATGGTCATAGTCATACTTTATTGATCCCGGGGGAAATTGGTTTTCATTACAGTTGCACCATAAATAATAAATAGTAGTAAAACCATAAATAGTTAAATTGTAATATGTAACTAATGCCAGTAAATTATAAAATAAATCCAGGACCAGCCTATCGGCTCAGGGTGTGTGACCCTCCAGGGGAGGAGTTGTAAAGCTTGATGGCCACAGGCAGGAATGACTTCCTATGATGCTCTGTGCTGCATCTCGGTGGAATGAGTCTCTGGCTGAATGTACCCCCGTGCCCACCCAGTACATTATGTAGTGGATGGGAGACATTGACCAAGATGGCATGCAACTTAGACAGCATCCTCTTTTCAGACACCACCGTCAGAGAGTCCAGTTCCATCCCCACAACATCACTGGCCTTATGAATGAGTTTGTTGATTCTGTTGGTGTCTGCTACCCTCAGCCTGCTGCCCCAGAACACAACAGCAAACATGATAGCACTGGCCACCACAGACTCGTAGAGCATCCTCAGCATTGTCCGGCAGATGTTAAAGGACTTCAGTCTCCTCAGGAAATAGAGACAGCTCTGACCCTTCTTGTAGACAGCCTCAGTGTTCTTTGACCAGTCCAGTTTATTGTCAATTTGTATCCCCAGGTATTTGTAATCCTCCATCATGTCCACACTGACCCCTGGATGGAAACAGGGGTCACCGGTACCTTAGCTCTCCTCAGGTCTACCACCAGCTCCTTAGTCTTTTTCACATTAAGCTGCAGATAATTCTGCTCACACCATCTGACAAAGTTTCCTACCATTGCCCTGTACTCAGCCTCATCTCCCCTGCTGATGCACCCAACTATGGCAGAGTCATCCGAAAACTTCTGAAGATGACAAGACTCTGTGCAGTAGTTGAAGTCCGAGGTGTAAATGGTGAAGAGAAAGGGAGACAAGACAGTCCCCTGTGGAGCCCCAGTGCTGCTGATCACTCTGTCAGACACACAGAGTTGCAAGCAATTAGTTGAGGAATTGAGGTCAAGAGTCACGAGGTATTGTTGCAGCACAATAAAACCCTGGTTAGACCACACTTGGCATATTGTGTTCAGTTCTAGTCACTTCAGTAGTGGTGAGCCACAAAGAGTATAGGTGCTTTTGAGAGAGTGCAGGGGAGATTTACCAGGATGCTGCCTGGATTAGAGACCATTTCTTATGAGGAAAGGTTGAGTGAGCTAGGGCTTTTTTCTTTGGAGCAAAGGAGGATGAGCAGTGACTTGATAGAGGTGTACAAGATGATAAAAGACATAGATTAAGTGAATAGCCAGAGACATATTCCCATGGTGAAAATGGCTAATACCAGGGGGCATAATTTTCAGGTGATTGGTGAAATATAGGGGGGTGTCAGAATTAAGCTCTTTACACAGGGGTGGTGGTAGATAGAGGCAGATACACTAGGGACATTTATGAAGCTCTTAGGTGAGCATATGGATGATAGAAAAATGGAGGGTTATGTTGAAGGGAAGGGTTATTTTGCTCTTAGTAGGTCAAAAGATCAGCACAAACTTGTGAGTCAAAGGCCCTGTACTGTGCAGTAATGTTCTAAATTCTATCTTCTTCCACTGCCAGCCCTCTGCTGTGGAAAGTTGCTGCTCCGTAAAGCACTTTGCTCACAAGTGTTGGTCCCTCTGATCAGAGCCGCTATTGTTAGTCTGATAGACTATTCGTATTCTGGCAACACCTCATGCATGGATGACTGTTGTTCCCAGAAGTGTTGTCATGAGGGTGATGGGATGGCACAGCCTGGGAGGCTGCTACCTCACTGATACAGTGCTGTGGGGGGTTTGCACGCCTCCCTGTGACCACGTGGGTCTCCCCCACTGCTCTGGTTTAAAAATTAAAGATCTACAGATTAGCTTTATTTGTCACACAGACATCAAACATACAGTGAAATGTGTCATTAGCATCAAATCAAATTGGCAAGGATTGTGCTTCGACAGCCTGAAAGTGTCACCACGCTTCTGGTGCCAACATTACAGGCTAACTTACTAACCCTGACCATATGTCTTTGGAATAAGGGAAATCAGAATACCCGGAGGGGTAACCCAGCTGGTCACAGGGAGAAGATACAAACTCCTTACAGACAGTGGTGGGATTCGAACCCTAAACGCGCTAACAGCACCAGTATCGTGCTGCTCCTGGTTTACTTCCACAAACCAAAGACGCGCAGGCTGGTAGTTTAATTGGCTGCTGTAAATTGCCCCTGACACAAATGAGTGGAGAAATTGTTCAGAGTGGATGGTTTGTGGGGTATGTTAGGAATGGGATGGTACAGTCAACGTGGGATGAATGACCTCCTTTGTTGTAATGGACTAGTTCTGAGAGATGTGAATCATGCAGTCCTGAACACAGAAAGGTCCCAGACATGGTTTCAGTGAAGTGGCCCACGACACTGATTTGCCTTCCTGTGTTCCCTGGTCTCATCAGACTAGCTTAAAACCTTCTCTGCTTTTGAGTAGAGCTGTTTACTCCAGAACCTGGTGATATTGCACAGCGTAACACTCATCTCAGTAATTATTATGCCAATGTACCAAGGAGAGCACTCTGACTGGTTACATCTTTGCCTGGGATGGAGGCTCCAAAGCACAGGATAGAAAGAGGCTGCAGACGGTTGTAGACCCAGCCAGTTCCACCCTCCCCACCACTGAGGCCATCTTCAAAAGGCGATGCTGAAGGAAGATGGCATTCATCATTTAGGACCCTCACTATCTGCAACATGCTTTCTTCTCAATACTACCATCAAGGAGGATGCACAGGGGTCTGAAGATCTACGCTAAATTTTTCAGGAACAGCTTCTTCCCCTCTGCCACCAAATTACTGAATGGTCCATGAACACTATCTCACTATTCCTCTTTTGCAACAAATTTTAATTTATATTTTTATTGTAACTTTTTTTTAATGTCTTGCACAAATCTTTCACAACAACTGTTGGTGATAATAAGCCTGATCCTGATTCTGAAACGTGGCTGCAAGATGATCCTGCCTAACGATGTTTGTGCTCCGCAGGAGAAATGCCTGACAACGTCACCCTGAAATTCAACGGCGTAATCGGTGGTGGAACGATAAGGATTAAAACCTGGTCTCAGGATGGTTTGCAGAATCTGTTCCGAGCTGCTGCACTTGGCAATATCCAGGAGGTATCACTGCCTAATGCAGAACTAGAAATAGACAATGTAAAATGTAGAAGCAGGGGAAGGCAGGCTCTTCCTATCATTGTGAAGCAGAATTCTCCATGGTTTGGATTGTCCACACATAGCACTTATACTTCCCTCAATAAGATCATGGCTGATCATTTTCCCGCACCATTCTCCTAGCCCTTAATTCCCTTCCTACCTGAAGATTTATCCACCTTTGTGTTGAATGTCTGAACCTCCTTAACCCTCCTCTAAAGTTGGAAGATGCTTTCCCCTGACAGATGGGCGAGGGGGTAGTGAGAAATTAACGGTGTGCTTGAATCTAGTAGTGCCAGTCTCAACACAGGTCAGAGTTCAGAAGGAACATCCTCACCCAGATGGTGGTGGATATTGGAATCCTCTACCCAGGAGGCTCAGTCGCTGAGTGTGTTCCCTCCTTTCCATTCATGGGTGTCCTACAGTCTATCAATAAAAGTTAACATGCAGCTACAGAAACCAAAAGCCCCCACCCACCCTAGTCATTCCTCGTTCTGCTGTCTTGCGTCAGGCAGAAGATACAGAGGCCTGAAAGCATGTACATCCAAACTCAAGGTAGCTTCTATGCTTTTGTTATTGAATAGAATAAAATTGATTTTTGACCACATAATCTACCTTGTTATGACCTTGCACCTTCTTGTCTATCTGATCATTCGAGGGAAGCATGCAACCGTTTTGTAACAGTAGGATAGAAGCTGCCCTTGAGCCTGGTGGTAGACTTTTATACCTCCTGCCTGAGGGGGGAGTGGAGAAGAGAGAATGTCCTGGGTTGGGTTTTTGATTATGTTGGCTGTTTTACCGAAGCAGTGAGAAGTGGACGCAGAGTCAGTGGAGGCAAGGCTGGTCTCAATGAATACGAAGCAGTGTCCACACTCTCTGTAGCTTTTGTGGTCACTGACAGAACAGTTGCTGAACTGAGCTGTGATGCACCTGGATAGGAAGCTTTCTACCGAACATCGGTAAAAATCAGAGAACATGAAAGAGGTCATGTGGAAGTAGGGGTACTGGTGAGCTTTTTTGGCAATGTGATTGGATCAGCACAGACTTTACTCCAAGGGATTTGAAGGTCTCAACCTTTGCGACGTCATCAGCATTGATGTAAAAAGGAGTGTGTGCACTGCCTCCCTTACTGAAGTCAATGACCAGCTCTTTTGTTTTGCTGACACTGAGGGAGAGGTTGTTGTCATGACACCATGTCACTAAGCTCTCTATCTCCCTCTGACATAATGATGTGAGATACGACCCAGCACGGGGTATCATCTGCAAACTTGTAGATACACCTAGGGCAGAATCTGGTCACACGGTTGTGAGTGTGTAGGGAATAGAGTTGGGTGTTGAGGACACTCAGCCTGTGGGGCACCAGTGATGAAGATAATCATGGTGGAGTTGTTTCTGTCTGTCTTTACTGATAGCAGTTGATTGGGCAGGAAGTCTAGAATCCAGTTGCAAAGGGAGGTGTTGAATCCCAGGTCTAGGAGTTGGGAGATGAGTTTGCTTGGAATCATATTATTGAAGGCTGAGTTGTAATCAATAAGCAATACTCTGACCTATGTGTCTTTACTGTGCAGGTACTCCCGAAATGAGTGTAGGGCCAGGGAGATGGTATCTCTGGTAGATCTGTTTTAGCAGTAGGCAAATTGCAGTGTGTTGAGGTTGTTTGGAAAGCTGGAATTAATGTGTGTTGTGACAGCCTTTCAAGGAACTTCATGATGGCAGATGTCAGAGCCACCGGGCAGTAGTTATTAAGGCATGTTACCTTGGATGGTAGTGGTCTTCTTGAAGCAGGTCTTTGGGTCCTAAGGATTTCTAGGCCTTGAATCCTGTTAAACGTTAGCCCTTGTTTATTTTCTGACATAGATTTTAATATACTCTCTCAGTCTTCCACTGCCAACTCATACCACTTTCCTTTGAAATTTAATTTGTTTAGATTCACTTCAGATTGATCTAATTCACTGTCAATATAAAATTCTATTTTATTATGATCACTCTTCCCCAGAGATGACTGTGTTATCAGAGTACAATTAATGTTTGTTACTGCATAAAAGTAGAGTTAAAATAGTTTGTCCATGAATAGTTTCTCAACGTACTGATATGGAAACTATCTCCATGAATTCGCCTTCCAAACTTAAATGCTAATCTGGTTTGTCCAGTTTATGTAAGGTCCCAGATGATCTCTGTATTATAATCTCTTCCCCATGGTTACATATAATTCTAATTTCCTGATTGGGATGGAACGAAGTGCAAGATATAAATGGCAACATCAGCCATGTTACTGTTCAATTCTTATATCCTACTGAAGAAGGGATAATGGAACCATCCCTACACAGCACACATTAAGAATCAAACTTCTTCTACATTGTTCTATCAATCAAGTGCTCCCAGGCCACTTAGAGGAGATGTTGTATCGTTGGAGAAATCAGCTGGTCCTCTTTAGTGTACAGTAGATGAAGTGAACCCAATTAATAACCAATGGTCTTTGTTTCCTCTGGAGTTTTGTCCCAGGAACTTCAGGGCTGTCAGCCCATTGTCCCTGTTGAGATCATCACTGGCTCCCATCTTCTCTGGAAGGTGCTGACTAACAAGGTGGATGGAGGTGTGCAGGAGGGCAGTGAGGGCATAGCTGCACAAAACTTGGACATCTCTGTGCCCAAATGCCATGTCCAGCAGCGGTGGACATCTGTGGGGGGGGGGGGGAAGTGACAGCAGGTACCCTTTCTCATGTGTTGTCATACTCCTACTGCATCGCCTGAGGGAAATAGCAAACAACATCTTTCTGGTCCTAAAAACAGCAAATTCGCCACACAGACTACCATGGTTTGATATAGCTGTCATTACCCTCTCGGGGTGGGGGTGGGTGACCTGGTGTGTCTGCAGCACAGACACCAGGGGGCGGTGGGAGAAAGTGGGCCATGACTCAGCAGTGACAGTGCTCGTTGACTTACAGCTCCTATCCCTCGGTGTTACCAAGCACAGCAAGTATTCCACTCCGAATTCGCAGCGGATGAAAGTGGCCGAGAGAGCAGCCTGGATTGCAGAGCGTAATTTCATAGCCCTGCTTATCGCTTCTCACCGAGGGCACATAGATGTGGTCAGGTTCCTACTGATGAATGGTAAGTGTCAGGTAGAGACCGTGTAGTTTCGGTGGGGTGCAATCATCGCGAGCAGTTGTTTGTTTTTGCTGAGGCGGCACAAGGTTTAAAAAAGAGCTCGTGACCTTTCAGAGCTTTTTGGCAGGCAGGAATCATCATGAGCATTTGCTTGTTCAGCTCAGGTGGCACGAGCCAATAAAAAAAAGTGAAGTATAAGCAGATCAGCTATTAGTGTTAGAGTGGACAAGCCTTGGCTCAAGAAGCTTGGACAGGCAGAGGCTCAAAGTCAGTTTCTAATAAGGATTTTTTTTCTTTTTCTTTGTCTGTTAGTACATACAGTTAGCCTGACTTCACTGGTTGGGAAGACGTTGGAGTCCTTTGTTAAGGATGAGGTTTCAGGATATTTGGAGGCACATGATAAAGTAGGTCATAGTCAACATGGATTCCTCAAGGGGAAATCTTGACTGACAAATCTGTTGGAATTAGCTGAGGAAATAACAGGCAGGATCGACAAAGGAGAGTCAGTGGATGTTGTTTACTTGGATTTTCAGAAGGCCTTTGACAAGCTGCCACACATGAGGCTGCTTAACAAAATAGGAACCCATGGTATTACAGGAAAGATACTAAAGTGGACAGAAGATGGCTGATTGGCAGGATGCAAAAATTGGGAAGGAAGGAGGCTTTTTCTGGTTGGCTGCTGGTGACTAGTTTTGCTCAAGTGGGGTCTGCGTTCATGCTATATGTCAATGATTTGGATGACAGAATTTGTGGCCAAGTTTGCAGACATTACAAAGATAGAGATAGGTGCAGGGGCAGGTGGTACTGAGGAAGCAGGAAGTCTGCAGAAGGACTTAGGCAGATTTGGAGATTGGGCAAAGAAGTGACAAGTAGAATATAGTGTCAGGAATTGTATGGTCATGCACTTTGGAAGATGGAAAAAAAGTGTGTACTATTTTCTAAATGGGGACAACATTCAAAAATTAAGAGATGCAAAGGGACTTAGGAGTCCTCATGCAGAATTCCCTAAAGGTAAAATTGCAGGTTGAGTCAGTGATGAGAAAGGCAAATGCAATGTTAGCATTCATTTTGAGAGAACTAGAATATAAAAGCGAGGATATAATGCGTAGGCTTTTTAATTCATTGTACAGCCCACACTTGAAGTATTATGAGCAGTTTTGGGCTCCTTATCTAAAAGATGTGCTGGCACTGAAAGGATCCAGAAGAGGTTCACAAGAATGATTCCAGGAATGAAGGGGTTAAATATATGAGGAGTGTTTGACGGCTCTGGGCCTGTACTCATTGGAGTTTAGAAGAATGAGGTGGGCACCTCATTTAAACCTATCGAGTACTGAAAAGCCTAGATAGAGTGGATGTGGAGAGAGTGTTTCCTATAGTGGGGGAGTCCCGGACCAAAGGGCACAGACTCAAGAGTAGAGGGACATCCATTTAGAACGGAGATGAGAAGGTATTTCTTTAGCCAGAGGGTAGTGAATCTGTGAAATTCATTGCCACAGACAGCTGAGGAGGCCAAATCATTGCATACATTAAGGCAGAGTTTGATATGTTCTTGAATAGTCAGGGTATCAAAAGTTATGGGGAGAAGATAGGAGAATGAAGTTGAGGAGGATAATAAATCAGCCATGATGGAATGGAAGAGGAGACTCGATGGGCTCAATGGCCTGACTCTGCTTCTATGTCTTATCGTCTTATGGTCTTAATGCAGACCTATCTTCTGGGGGCCAGATGGATGGGAGTAAGAAGTGGACACCTTGCTGCTTTCAGCCCTGACTACCCACAGCTCTGGTACAGCTTGAAGCTACACTTCAGAGCTGAAGAGCTACAGAGACAGGGATGGTTGTGCTCAACACCTCACTTCCTTCTGCCCGAAAATTGGTGGAAACCTATTCAAATCTCATATAGAGATGGGCATGGCAATGTGTACTTTGCAGTCAGAGATGGTATCATATCTTCATCCTTTTAGAACATAAATCAGTACAGCAACCGACCCTTTGGCCCATGATGTCTACACTGAACATGATGCCAAATTAAAATAACTCCCATCTGCTTGTACGTGATCCATATGCCTCCGTTCCCCACATATTTGCAGGTCCCTATATCAGCCTCTTCAGCTCCACTTCGAATTTGATTTCAACTCATTCCAGGCACCTACCAGTCTTTGTAAAGAAGAATCTTACCCCACACACCTTGTTTAAATTTGCCGCTCTCACTTTAAATGCATTTATTTGAGTATTTGCTATTTTTACCCTGGGGAGAAAGATTCCGAGTGTCTACCTACCTATGCCTCCCATTGTTTGAACTTCAGTCAGATCTCCCCTTAGCCTCCGATGCTCCAGTGAAAACAAATCTAGTTTGTCCAAACCCTCCTTATAGCTCATACTCTCTAATCCAGGCAGCATCCTGGTAAATATCTTCTGCATCCTCTCCAAAGTCTCCACATGCTTCTTGTAATGGGGTGACCAGAATTGTGCGCAATATTCCAAGTGTGGCTTAATCAAAGTTTCATATAGATGTGATGTGACTTCCCGACTCTTGTCTTCAGTGCCCTGACCAATGAAGGCGCGCATGCCATATGCCTTCTTTACCACCCTATCTACTTGTGTGGCTATTTTACAGGGAGCTGTGGCTTGGACCCCAACACCCCCTGTGCATCAATGCTGCTAAGGATCCTGCCAGTGACTATAAACTATCCCTTTACATTTGACCTCTCAAAGTGCAACACCTCCATTTGGATTACATTCTGTCCACCATTTCTTGGCCTTCATCTGTAACTGATCTATATTCAAAGTTCAAAGTCCAAAATTCAAAGTAAATTTATTATTAATGTACATATATACCACTAGATACAACCCTGAGATTCATTTTCTTGCAGGCATTCACAGTAAATGCAAGAAACACAATAGAATCAATGGAATACCACCCCTGACAGGATGGACAAACAACCAACGTGCAAAAGACAACAAACTGCAAATACGAAAGAAAAGAAATAATAATAATAGTAATAATCTTGCATCTCACAAACTAATCACCCTCTCGTTTAGTTAACCACAATATACTTACAGAAGAGCTGAAAGGGTGCCATAAGGGTATGAAAGGATGTAATGAACAACTGATAATAAGAGTCTGTAATTCTGAATCAAGCCCAGTGGAAAAGCAGAAATCTTTCATGTTGTTATATTGACTACCAAAAAAAACACTTCATTCTGTCCCACACTCATGGTTAATATAAGTTCTTAATACATATAAACGACACCCAATATTTGTGTAATTCCTGCAACATCTGATGAAGCATTGGCATACTGTAATCTCACTATTAACAGTCAAAAAAGGACAACCACCGTTATCAAAATAAACGGAGACATTTTGCAGAGCGACTCTCTAAGCCCATTATGATTTTGTCTAGCTTTAAACCCGCTCTCTAATTTACTGAATTGCCTACAATTCGCCTACCGACACAACCGATTGACAGATGACACAATAGCCACTGCTCTACATACCGTCCTTACACATCTGGAGAAGAAGGATACTTATGTGAGAATGCTGTTCTTGGACTACAGTTCAGCATTCAACACCATAGTTCCATCCAGGCTCGACAAGAAGCTCAGAGACCTCGGCCTTGACCCTACCTTATGCAGCTGGATCTTGGACTTCCGGTCAGATCGCCAGCAGGTCGTAAGAATGGGATGCCTCACCTCCAACCCGCTGACTCTCAATACGGGAGCCTCTCAGGGTTGCGTAGTGAGTCCCTCCTTTACTTCCTGTAATACCCATGACTGTATCGCCACCCACAGCTCCAATCTAATTAAATTTGCCAATGACACTATATTGATTGGGCTTATCTCAAACAATAACGAGGTGGTCTACAGGGAAGAAGTCATCTCTCTGTCACAATGGCGTCAAGAAAACAACCTCTCCCTCAATGCAAAAACAAAGGAGCTGTTTGTGGACTACAGGAGGAATGGAGAGGGGATAACCCCTATTGACATCAATGGATCTGGGGTTGAGAAGGTAAACAGCTTCAAGTTCCTGGGCATTCACATCACAGAGGACCTCACGTCGTCTGTACACACCAGCTGTGTGGTGAAAAAGGCACAACAGCGCCTCTTTCACCTCAGACGGTTGAGGAGATTTGGTATGGAACTTTCTACAGGGGCACAATTGAGAGCATCCTGACTGGCTGCATCACTGCCTGGTATGGGAACTGTACCTCCCTTAATCGCAGGACTCTGCAGAGAGTGGTGCGGACAGCCCAGTGCATCTATAGTTGTGAACTTCCCATGATTCAGGACATTTACAAGGACAGGTGTGTAAAAAGGGCCCATAAGATCATTGGGGACCCAAGCCATCCCAACCACAATCTATTCTAGCTGCTACCATCCAGGAAGCGGTACCACAGCATAAAAGCCAGGACCAACAGGCTCCGGGACAGCTTCTTCCACCAGGCCATCAGACTGATGAACTCATGCTGATTTGAGTGTACTCTATATTACATTGACTGTTCTATTTATTACAAATTATTATAAATTACAATGATTGCACATTGCACATTTAGATGGAGACGTAACGTAAAGATCTTTACTCTCATGTATGTGAAGGAGGTAAGAAATAAAGTCAATTCAATGAAAATAGGGTATCAAATCCGAGACTACCAAACAAGTTATACCTTGACATACCTTCTATACATGGACAATTTGAAATTAGACACTCCTTCATCAGTAAAGCTAAAACAATTAATTCAAAGAGTAGAACTGTTTTCTGAAGATATAAATAGGAACTTTGGACTAGGTAAGTGCAGAACATGAAACATAAAGAAAGGTGCAACAGAGCGAGTAGAATATAAAACGGAGCAGCAGAATGTAACACAATCGAAGGATGAATATGAAACACATAAGTATCTGGGATATCAGCAAGCAAAGAAAATAGATCATAGTGCATCAAAGGAAAACATTCAAAAGAATTTATTTCAAGGCTTAAGAAATTCTGCCAGAGCTCAATAGTAAAAATATAACACAGGCAATAAACAGTTTTGCTATACACATATTATTTCCTTGGTTTTGGCTTACTATCTTAGACCAAAACTGATCTGAAAAGTTTACAAAGAAAAATAAGAACTGAAATGAGAAATTTTAGAAAACTCTTTGAAAACTCAAATGCACTTAGATTAGCACAACTTAGGATAGAAAGAGGAAGTGGAATAATGGACATGAAAAATTTACACAACAGTCAGATACAACTTCTAAGGATATACTTTCATCAAAAAAAACAGGATTTAGCACTCCACACAAGCATATGCAATTCTAATAAGTAGTACACACTACTAAACTTAAATGAAAGCACAACCCAGAAAAATGAGGAAATTATCATTACAGAAGAAAAAGTCAACCAATGGAAGGGCATGAGGTCATAGAGGACATCCCCATGACCTGATGTCAACAAGGGAGTGTCAAATGCCTGGCTCAGATTTGGAGACCTCTTTCCAGAAACAGAGGGGTTCCTTATGGCCATACAGTACTAGGTGGTTAACACACACAAAAAAAAACAAAGCACATAAGAAAAGAAAGACAATAAATGCAGAAAATGCCAAGAGAAACCAGAAACAATACAACTCATTACAGTGTCTTGCAGCAATTTAACTCAATCTGATTACTTACACAGACACTGTCAAGTAGCAAACATTATTCATCAAAATCTTGCTTTAAAATTTAAACTCATAAATGACACCATACTTTACTATTAATATGAGCCTGATCCAGTTTTAGAGTCCGAGTCTGACAAACTATATTATGACTAATCCATTATTACAGATAGGACAATCCATAACAACTGTCAGGATATAACATTACAGGATAAACAAAAAGAAAGAACAACTTAATTAATTGATATAGCCATTCCAAACACATATAACATACAGAAATCAAGAAATTAAAAAACACCAGAAATATGCTTAATTAAAATAGGAAATTGGAAGACCATGGAACATGACCAGGGTATATACATTGTCCCGATAGTAATATCTACAACAGATACCATCCCAAAGTCACTACACAATAGCATTAAACAATTGGGCCTACACAGCAATATTTATGTAAATCTCCAGAAAGCCACAATACTAAACACCACTAGAATAGTTCAAAAGTTCCTAGCAATTGAGAAATGAGTGTACTTGGCTAAGCCTGAACCTCAGGATTTACCAGCTTGAGATGAGAAAAGATAAAAAGTAATAATAATAAATAAATAAGCGATAAATTTTTCAGAACGTGGGATGAAGAGTCCGTGAAAGTGAGTCCATTGGTTACGGGAATAGTTCCGTGTTGGGGCGAGTGAAGTTGAGTGAGGTTATTCCCTTTGGTTAAAGAGCCTGATGGTTGAGGGGTAATAACTGTTCTTGAATATGGTGCTGTTGGCCCTGAGGTTCCTGTACCTTCTCCTTGATGGTAGCAGAGAGAGGAAAACATGGCCTAGATGGTGGGGGTCCTTGATGGTGGATGCTGCTTTCCTGGGACAGCGTTCCATGTAGATATTCTCATTGGTAGGGAAGGCTTTACCTGTGATAGACTGGGCCATCCTACTTTTTGTAGCATTTTCCATTCAAGGTGTTTCCACACCAGGCCGTGATGCAACCAGTCAATATACTCTCCACCACACATCTACGGAAGCTTGTTAAAAGTTTTAGATGACATGGCGTATCTTCACAAACTTCTAAGAAAGCGGAGGGCTATTTACATGCTGGACCCAGGACAGATCCTCTGAAATGACAACACTGAGGAATTTAAAGTTGCTGACCGTCTCCATCTCAGACCCCCAATGAGAACTGGCTCATGGACCTGTGGTTTCCTCCTCTTGAAGTCAATAATCAGCTCCTCGGTCTTGCTGACACTGAGTGACAGATTGTTGTTCGGGCACCACTGAGCCAGATTTTCAATCTCCCTCCTCTATGCTGATTCATCACCTCCTTTGATTTGCCAACGACAGTGGTGTCATCAGCAAATTTAAATATGGAGCTGTGCTTAGCCTCACAGTCATAAGTGTAAAGAGAGTAGAGCAGGCGGGGTAAGCACACAGCCTTGTGGCACACCTGTGCTGAGGTGTCCTTCCTAAACCAAACTGACTGTGGTCTACAAGTGAGGAAATCCAGTTACACAAGAGGGTATTGAAGCCACGATTTTGAAGCCTATTGATTAGTTCGGAGGGGATGATGATACCGAATGAAGATCATCCTGATATATGCATCTTTGCTGTCAAGATGTTCTAGGGTTAGGTGAAGAGCCAATGAGATGGCATCTGCCGTGGACCTGCTGTGCCGGTAGGCAAATTGGAACAGATCCAAGTTGCTTCTCAGGCAGGAGTTGATATGTTTCATCACCAAAGTGTCAAAGCACTTCATCACAGTGGATGTAAGTGCTACTGGACGGAAGTCACTGAGGCAAGTTACTGTCTCCTTTTTAGGCACCAGTATAATTGAAGCCTGCTTGAAGCAGGTGGGTATGTGAGACTGCTGAAGTGAGAAGTTAAAGATATTGGTGAACATTCCAGCCTATTGATCAGCACAGGTCAGGTACCCCGTCTGGTCTGGCCTCATTCCAGGGATTCACCCTCATGAACGATGCTCTCATGTCAGCCTCAGAGACTGAAATCACAAGGTCATCAGGGGCTGTGGGAGCTCATGAAGGTGCCTGTATGTTTTGTTGGTCAAAGCAAGCAAAGGAGCTCAACTGGAAATGAAGCCTCGTTGTCACTTATATTGCTTGGTCTCACTTTGTAGGAGGTGATAGCATTCAAGCCCTGCCACATCTCTTGACCATCTCTCAGTGATTCAAATTTGGTCCAGAATTGCCACTTCGCACGCAAGATGGATTTCTGGAGATCGTACCTGGACCTCTATATTTTACTTGGTCACCAGACCTAAATGCCACTGGCCTGGCCCTCAGCAGATTGAGAATCTCATGGTTCATCCAGGGCTTCTGGTTGGGAAGATTCTGACTGATTTTGTGGGGACACACTTGTGGGGACTGTTTTTATATAATCCATGACAACATGGTGTATTCATTCAGATCCACAGATAAGTCCTTGAACACAGCCCAGCCCACCAACTAGAAGCAATCACATTGACGCTCTGACTCCCGTGACCACCTCTTTGTTGTCCTAATCTCTGGAGCCTTGCTCGATAGCCTCTGCCTGTATGCAGGTAGGAGAAGGGCAGCCAAGTGATCAGATTTCCCAAAATGCTGTCAAGGCATGGAACGGTCAACATTTCTCATTGCAGGATCGCAGTGGTCGAGTGTATTGGGACCTCTGGTGCCACAGGTAATATGATGCTATTTGGGCAGAGATTTCTTTAAACAAGTCTGAGTGAAATCCCCGGCAATGATTTGAAAGGCGTTGTGGCCGGCTGTTTCTTGTTTGCTGATGGCAGCACTCAGTACATTGAGTGCCTGCTTAATATTGGCCTTTGGTGGTATGTAAACTGTGGAAAGGATCATGGAGGAGAACCCTCTTGGTAAGTAGTATAGTCGGCAATTAGTTATTAGATGTTCCAGGTCAGGGAACTGGTGGGTAACAAGTCCACCACAAACAGTTCATCATGCATTACAGAGCTCCAGCTTTTGCCTTCTCTGAATCAGCAGTCCAGTCCATACTGTGTACTTGAAAGCCCTCAGGTATTACTATGTACCTTGTGTGTTTGGAATAAGCATTGTCTCTATGTAACAGAGAATGCAGCAATCCCTTGTTTCCCTTTGATACAGCAATCTTGCCTTTAGGTCCTTAATCTTGTTCTTCAGAGACTGTACATTTGCAAACATGCTGCTGGGTAGAGGAAGCTTCATGCTGCTGGGTAGAGGAAGCTTCATGCTGCTGGGTAGAGGAAGCTTCATGCTGCTGGGTAGAGGAAGTTACATGCTGCTGGGTAGAGGAAGCTTCATGCTGCTGGGTAGAGGAAGTTTCATGCTGCTGGGTAGAGGAAGCTTCATGCTGCTGGGTAGAGGAAGTTTCATGCTGCTGGGTAGAGGAAGTTACATGCTGCTGGGTAGAGGAAGCTTCATGCTGCTGGGTAGAGGAAGTTTCATGCTGCTGGGTAGAGGAAGCTTCATGCTGCTGGGTAGAGGAAGTTTCATGCTGCTGGGTAGAGGAAGTTTCATGCTGCTGGGTAGAGGAAGTTTCATGCCCCTTTGTTTTAGCCTGGCTTGTATCCTTCCCCTCCTCCCTCTCTTTCAGCCATGGCGATGTACCTTTGTCAGCTTCAAGCATGCCCGAGAGTTAAGTCCGCTGAATCTTTCAGAAGATCGTGAAATCACTAGTTCGTTAAGACTTTCAAAAATACGTTACTTAAAGATGCAGGTTGCAGTGGGAGTAGTTCAAAAGAAGTATACTTAGAATAGTCATAGTCATAGTGATACTTTATTGATCCCGGGGGAAATTGGTTTTCGTTACAGTTGCACCATAAATAATAAATAGTAACAAAACCATAAATAGTTAAATAGTAATATGTAAATTATGCCAGGAAATAAGTCCAGGACCAGCCTATTGGCTCAGGGTGTCTGACCCTCCAAGGGAGGAGTTGTAAAGTTTGATGGCCACAGGCAGGAATGACTCCCTGTGACGCTCTGTGCTGCATGTCGGTGGAGTTTTGTAAGCTGCCCGTAACACGTCACCATGGTTCACCAGCGTCTTATTCTTAGTCTCAGGTCACTCGTATGAGTGCTACTGGTACCGTGTAACCCAGTACTACCTGTTGCATGGTCGGGCGGTCAGCGACTAAACCGGCTCCCCCACCAGGCTTGCCTGGTGAGGAGGGTGGCTGAACACCCTGCAGGACGAAAAACAAGTCCTGTCAAAGGGCGGATGAACCCTCTCGTAGGGTCAACGGCCATCTAGCAAACACATGCCGTGAAGCGCGGAAAGGGCATCCCTTGCATCGAAGATTGGTCTGGCCATTCACTGCAACAGAACTTCCCCCAGCCGTCTTGGACCCCACCATGCGGCTGGATACGGGAAGGGATGTCGAGAGGGTGGGTCTGGATCTGTGCAACCCCCTACTCACCTAAAATCCATTCACGCACATGCTGTTCCTTTCTACTGAAAGGAACCATCATCCAATGGGATGGATAGCCAGAGAGAGAGAGATCCTTTGACAACTCTCTACACTGTTTACAACCCCTCCAATGTTCATGCCATACACAAACTTACTAGCCACCCATCTGTAGTGTATTTAATAATATTTCAGTAATATTTGAGTAATATTGTAAATATTAAGCTTTCTTTGTTTACATAATTCATTATGGACTACATGTAAGAAGTATATGAATGGCTTATGTCATTACCCCACCACGTCATATGTGAGCACCTCACTAAGAAGAAATAAAGCACACCAATATCCCGGACTCCCGGACTTTTCTTTTGATTAGCTTCTGGAGTTACATTACATAACAGTGGTGACAAGATAGTTTTAAAATGAACCCAAAATGACTTTTGAAGTGCAGCACATTTCTTTGGAAGGGGGGAGGTACAGTTGTGTTAAAAAAAAGGCAGAAAACGGACAAAATTCATAAACAGTAAGTACCAGGTAATATTAATAATAAATTAAAAAAGCAGAAATGGCTGGCTACATTGGAAAGATAAATGTGTTTGATTGCACATCTGACAACTGGATGATGCATACTGAATGAATTGAGCTGTACTTTGAAGCAAAGGAAACACCCATTGAAAAGCGAGTGCCAGTGTTACTGAGCACAATAGGTGGAAAATATACAGTTTGCTTAGATGGTTAACTGCTCCAACAAAATCAGCTGAAATGAGTGTTTCTGATATCGTGAAAGTAATGCAAAAACATCCAGAACCAAAACCATTATTGATTGCAGAACGCTTTAGGTTTTATAAGTGGAATCAAAAGGAAGGGGTTCCATTTCAGCTTACGTGGGTGAATTGAAGAAATTGTTGAAGCATTGTCAGTTCGGTGATGGGCTTGATGCTGGTTTAAGATGGCACTACTGAAGTTGTGCAACAGATACTGGTAGATCAGTAGACAAGAAATTCAACTAAAAGCATTACTGCTAACACCTTTTCTGAAGTAAATTGTAGTCAACTATCACCAGAAATAATGAAGGCGAAGCTGATTCAGAGGATATGGGAGCATCGCAAACACAGAATGCAACAACATGTTCAAGACATGGCTGCAGGTGTTGTTATCTCTGTGGGTGGGGTCCTCTATCTCTGACTCCTCATCTTTTTTTCTCCAGTCCTGCTGAAGGGTCTTGGCCTGAAACGCCGACTGTACTCTTTTCCATAGATGCTGCCTGGCTTGCTGAGTTCCTCCAGCATTTTGTGTGTGTTAGCTGAAACCTACATATCAATGGAGATGGAAGAAGAGTCCAACGTGTTTTTCACCATAGATGCTCACAAAGCACTTTATCGCTATAATAGGCTAATTGATGGAGTAGTATTTACACCTGCATTCTGACGGAAAGCCACGGACCAGGGGTGCTGCAAGGCTGCGCAAGCCCTCAGTATTACCTGGATGACATCATTGTTACCGGCAAAGATGACAAGGAACATCACCAAAATTTCAAGACATTGTTAAAAAGATTAGAAGATTATGGGCTCAGAGTACGACATGACAATTGTGAATTCTTTAAACCAAACTTCACTTACTGTGGTCACAGCATTGATGCACAAGATTTGCACAAGTGTGCTCAGAAAATTCAAGTAGTGGTGATGCCCCAAGATCAAAGGGCATGTTGCATTTATTGTCCTTTTTAGGATTTGTCACTTACTATAACAGGTTCCTGTCAAACCTGGTTAATGTGCTTCTCCCCTTGAACTTGTTACTACAGTTCAGGAAGAAACGGCAATGGACAAGGCTGTGTGAGGTGGCCTTACAAAAGGCAAGGGAAATGGTGATGTCAGACATTGTACTCACACATTATGATCCACGTCATCCAGTGAAGCTTGCCTATGATGTCTTGCCTTATGCTATAGGTGCTGTCATGTCACATGTTCTGAGTGATGGAAGTGAATGCCCCATAGCCTTTGTATCACGTTCCCCTACCACCGCAGAGAAAAATTATGCACAGATTGACAGAGAGGCCTTAAGCACAGTTTGGGGTGTAAAATGTTTCAACCAGTACTAGTATGAGAGAGTTAACTCTCATTACTGATCAGCAAGCACTATTGTCCATTTTCAATAGACAAATGCAGGGATCAGCTCAGTTTCTTGGAGGACACAGTTACAAGATCGAATCCAAGAGGACAATTAATCATGAAAATGCTGATGGATTGTTGTTTACCCTTGGTAAAGGAAATATCTGAAAAACTTTCAAAAGAGGACACTCCTCCTGACATATTTTCACAAATGCAAATCGGAAGTCTCCCTATTATGGCAGAAATGATCTGAAGAGAAACCAGAAAAAACCCCACACTGTCTCAGGTCTACAGAGCAATCCAAAAAGGCTGGAATGTGCAGCAGAAACTCCAGTTCCCCCCTTTTTACCACCACTAGGATGTATTTGCCCTTGATGAGGGGGCTGCCTTATGTGGGGATTGAGAGTTATACCATCCAAGCTGAGAGCTAAAGTGTCTGAGGAGCTACATTTCGGTCATAGAGGTGTGGTCAAACTGAAAGCTTTGTCTGGTGGCCTTGGATAGACCAACAGTTGGAGCAGCTTGCCATGCACTGGTCAGGATGCCAACATGTCCAGAAGATGCCAAGAGCAGTGCCTCTCCATTCCTGGCATTGCTTTGGCAGAGGATTCATGTGGATTTTGCCAGACCACCTATGAGGACAAATTGTTTGGTAGTACTGGCTGCAGCTACAAAGTGGCCAGAAGTGTTCCCAATAGCCTCCACTACAGCCTCGCACACTGTTGATGTGTGGAGAAGCCTCTTCTCCAGTATTGTGTTCCAGAACATTTAGTCACTGACTGTGGACCACAGTCTGTTGCAGAACAGTTTCAGTCATTCCTGAAAATGAATGGAATAAAACATATTACATCTGCACTGTACCACCTAGCTACAAATGGCTTGGCGGTAAGGTTTGTTCAGTCTAAAGAACACACTGCAAGCAACGTCAGCAGAACATGCTACACTGACACTGAATCAGAAGCTCATCAATCTCCTCCTTGCATATCACAATGCAGCACACACCATAACCAACAACTCACCAGCTACACTGCTCCTGGGTCGTCCCTTGTGCTCACACTTGGATCTCCTCAAACCCAATCTCAGAGGGAGTATGCAGGACAAACAACTGAGGCGAATTGAGAGCTCCTCAAACAAAGAGGTTTGATGTTTCACTCCTGGACAAGCAGTCCTGGTGAGAGACCGCAGAGGTGACCAAAAGTGGGTGCTCAGAAGGATTAAGGGCAGAACTGGACCGCTCCCCTGCACAGTGGAGATTGCTTCTGATGTCATCTGGAATATGACACCTTGATCAGATGGGGAGAACGGAGTCAATTATTAGGGAAGAATGGAGTCCAGAGCTGGCAGAACCATTTCCTGTAGTCCCAAGGTCAGCTCCTACAACCACCGCGGAGGAGCCCCAGAACCTGAGATTGTTTCACAGCCCCAAGTCTCACCTGCCAAGCAGAGTGACACCCCACCTTGTCAGGAAAGATGTTGGCCTACAACAGTAAGAAATCCTCCACAGGGATTAAATCTTTAGGCCTGAATAGGACAATTTAAAGTTTACTATTCTGTGGAAGTCTATGTAGTAGTTGTACTATTTGGTATAGTGTGTATATAAGATGACGAGAGAGCAATATATTACATAGTTGAATTGAGATGCATTTTATATTGAATTGGAGCTTATAGCAAAGCAGGGAGGAGTGTTGTGTATTTAATATCTTCAGTAATACTTGAATGGAAAATCCTGCAATAAGTAGTGGATCAAGCCAGTCTATCGAGGCTAAAGCCCTCCCCACCGTTGAGCACATCTACACGCAGTGGTGTCGCAGAAAAGCAGCATTCATCATCAGAGACCCCCACCACCCACATCATGCTCTCTTCTCACAGCTGTCATCAGGACGAAGGTACCGGAGCCCCAGGACTCACATCACTAAGTTCAGGAACAGTTATTACCCCTCAGCCATCAGGCTGGCTCTTGACCCAGAGGGTATAACTTCACTCAACTTCACTTGCCCCACCACTGAGCTGTTCCCACAACCTCACTTTCAAGGACCCTTCATCTCATGTTCTTGATATTTATTGTGTATTTATTTATTTTTTCTTTTTTTGTATGTGCACAGGTTGTTGTCTTTTTCACACTGGTTTCTGCCCTGTTGATGCAGTCTTTCATTGATTCTATTATAGTTATTGGACCTATTGAGTACATCTGCAAGAAAATGAATCTGGTGATATGTAGGTACTTTGATAAAAATTTACTTTGAACTTTGAAATACATTGTTTGATTAAACATTGTTTGGTATTTATATAATTCACTATGGATTATACATAAGAAGTACGTGAATGGCCTACATCACTATGTCACCACGTCATATGTGAGCGACTCACTAAAGAAGAAACAAAGTACACCAATATTCTTTTGATTCGTTTCTGAAGTTAAAAAACATAAAAATAACATAACATGACCTACATTTTCATCCAAGTAATCAATATAGGTTATATGGAACAAACAAGAGTTACCAGCTCAGATTCTGGTGGAAAAGCACTGGTTACAGATCTCCAGCCAGAATGACACCTTTTCACAACTGTCTTCCATGGGCAAGCTGGCTCTAAATCCAAAATAACAAGTCACCATGTTTCCCAAGGACCTTAATCTTCTGGATCAACCTACTATGAGGGATCTTATCAAATGTCCTACTAAAATCCAAGTAGATGACATCTACAGCCCTAATGTTGTAAGTCACATTTGTCATCTCCTCAAAAAACTCAGCCAAGTTTGTAAAGTGTGACCTGCCCTGCACTAAGCAATGCTGACTGTCCCTAATTAGGTTGTGTTTCCAAATAAGCATAAGTCCCATCCCAAAAAGTCCTTTTGAATAATTTCCAAGCCACTGATGAGAGGCTAACAGCAAATCATTTCCTGTGTTATTCTGTTTCCCCTCTTAAACAAATGAACAATATTGGTTTCTCACCTGTTCTCCACCACCTTGCCTCTTGATAATGCAAAGATCTTTGACAAGGCCCCAACAGTCTCCTCTCCTGCCTTTTCCAGTAACCTGGGGTGCATCCCAATAGAACCTGGAGACTTATCCATTTTGATGATCTTCAAGAGAACCAGAACCACCACCTTCTTGATCTCAAAATGTCCTTGCACATTTGCATGCTCCACACTAATATTCTCCATATGTTTCCTTGGTGAATACCAAGGCAAACTATTCACTTAGAAAGGAGATAGAAAGCTTAGTGACATGATGCCATCGCAAAAATCTTTCCCTCAATGTCAAAAAAGTAAAGAGTTTGTCATTGACTTCAGGAAATAGGGTGGTGCATATGTTCCTATCTACATCAGCAGTGTTGAGGTTGAGGGCTTCAAGGTCCAGGATGGATTTCAATCGATGACCCATGGAAAGCATCTGTTCAGTTGAATAGCAGCTTGCTCTGGTAAATGCTCTACACATGACTGCAAGTAACTGCAGAAAGTTGTGGACACAGCTCAATGCATCACAAAAACCAGCTTCCCCTCTGTGGGCTCTATCTGTACGTTTTGCTGCCTCAGCAAAGCAGCCATTATAATCAAAGCCCACACCCACTCTGGACATCCTCTCCATTGGGAAGAAGATACAAAAGCCTAAAAGCACATACTACCAGGCTCAAGAACAGCTTCTATCCATTGTTATCAGGCTCTTGAATGGAATTCTTGTATGACATGGTAGACTCTTGGCCTCACAATCTACCTTGTTATGATCTTGCATTTTATCATCTACCTGCACTGCACTTCTTTTGGAAGCTTTTTCACTATATTCAATAAAGATGATAAAATATAGAAGCAGATTTAGGCCAGGCCATTTGGCCCATCAAGTCTGCTCCACCATTTCATCATGGCTGATCCATGTTTCCTCTCAACCCCTTTCTTCTGCCTTCTCCCCATAACCTTTCACGCCCTTACTAATCAAGGACTTATCAACCTTTGCCTTAAATACACTCAGTGACCTGGCCTCCACAGCCACCCGTGGCAACGAATTCCACAGGTTCACCACCCTCTGGCTAAAGAAATCGCTGTCCAGCTCCGTTCTAAATAGACATCCCCCTATTCTGAGGCTGTGCCCTCTGTTTCTAGGCTCCCCCACTATAGGAAACAACCTGTCCCCCTCCACTCTATCTTGCTCATTCAACATTCAATCGGTTTCAATGAGATCCACCCACCCCATTCTTCTAAATTCCAGCGAATAGAGGTCCAGAGCCATCAAATGCTCCTCGTATGAATACCCTTTCATTCCTGGAATCATTCTCGTGAACCTCTTCTTATTCTACATTGTTACAGTTTTACTTTATTCCAGCTCAATGCGCTGTGTGATGATTCGATCTGTATAAACAGTACGCAAGAAGGGCTTTTCAGTGTAAAAGCATCTGCCTGGTTTACTGAGATCCTCCAGCATTTTGTGTGTCTTGCTCAAGATTTCTAGCATCTTCATAATCTCTTATTTATAAATTCCCTCTTTTATCTTTGAATGGTCCTAATCTCTCCCTGGTTGTCTTCCCATGTTTTTAATGTAAGTATTAAAGTGCCTTGCCATCCTCTTTAATCCTAATTGCCAAGGATATTTCATAGCCCTTTATGCTTTTTTCTTTGTGATTACAGTGGTATATGTCAAAACTGTTAAATATAGTAAGTTATGGCACAATGATGGTAGAACAGCTGCCTACACTGTCAGAGGCCCAAGTTCAACCTCGACCTCGGCTGCGATCAGAGTAGAGTCTGCATGTTCTCCCTGTCGCTGCATGGGTTTCCTCCGACTTCCTGTAAAAGCGGAGGAGAGGTACGTATGTAACTGCCTGCTGTAAATTCTGCTACAGTGCAGGTAAGTTGTGGGAGTTGAGGAGAATATGGGGAGAATTAAATTAGGATTAACGTAGGATGAGTGGTTTATGGTCAGTATGCACTCAATGGGTGGAAGGACCTGTTTACATGCTGGCAATTTTGTTGCCTCTGTGTGTAATGGTCTTTCCCATCGACACTAAATTGTGTGTCTTGATTGGCTTTGGTGTCACAGTTCTGGCACCCACTGCTGTTCCTGGTGAGTTCGAATAGTGAGGGAAACATCCCGGTACTCTTACTCCAGCCGCAAAACTGCCTACCTTCCAATCCCCAATCCTGCCTCCGGCCTCTACCCTAGACCATGTTCCCGACCCCTGGTGAGACAGAGCCAGGATACCAGATGGAAACACATCCTTCGGCCCATCGAGACCGCACTGACCATCAACCATCCAGTTACACTAATCTTATATTAATCCCATTTCTTTTTATTCTCCCACATTCTCACTGGCTCCCCTTAGTTACCATGAATCACCCCCAAGAGCTGTTCCCAGGACAGAGAAGTTAGAAACAACAGGTTTAAAGGTGAGGGGGAAGAAATTTAAGGGAAGGGTATGATTTCCACAGACTGGTGAATATTTGGAACAAGCTGACAGGAAGGAGTGGAGGCAGATACTATTACATAATTTGAAAGATTTGGGCGGGAAAGGCCTGGAGGGATCTGGGTCTAACACAGGCAAATGTGATGAGTCATCATGGTCATTTTGGGTGAGGTGGCTGAGCGGCCTGTTTCTGTGTTGTATCTTTCTATAATTCTGGTTCATTCACTCATTGACCAGATGGTCACTCTGATATTACCCTATCAGATACCTCACCAGAGTTGGGGCAATTTACAGCAGCCAATTAACCCACTGGCCCACGTGTCCTTGGGATGTAGGGGGAAATTAGGAGCACCTGGGAGAAACCCACCCAGTCACAGGGTGAGAACATGCAAACTCCAGACAGACAGATTCACACTGGATCACAGGCTCATAATTCCAGACCAAGGAGTGAGCCGGACCTGGAGACATCGGGATTTCTTGTTCGAGTTTCACTGGGATTTAAGCCTCAATGCAGTGTCTTCTCTCTTACTAACCCCTCCGCCCTTTATCTACCACATTCCAATCTGATTTTCTATCTACAGGCACCAATCTGAACACCAGAACAAGAGACGGGCACTCGGCCCTACACATGGCAGTGATGGGGGCCAGGGGCTCATGCATCAGCTACCTGCTCCAGCAAGGAGCAGACATCGAGGGCACGGACAGCAAAGGGCGGACAGTACTGGATCTGGCCCGTCTGACCGGCCACAAGGAGAACGTGGGCAAGGTCCTGCACTTCCAGTGGCTGAAGAGGACCGCCGGGTTCAAACCTGCCGCTCCCATGGAGAGGTCGGATCTCTTTGCCCACCAGAAGTTTGACTCTGCGCTGAAGACATGGCAGACGGGCACACACGGAGAGTTCTACATGGCCAACCTGCTGAAGTCGTGGGGACCTCGGGGGACACTCGCTGAACGGAGGGATCCTGCCCCAGGCAGGGAGGCCATCAAGGGGCCCAAGGCTGACCCAGGAAAGGTGCAGGAAACCAGACCAGGTCCAGCCAGCAGCACCTTCCACCAGCGAGCAGCTGCTACCAGGCCCAGCAGCACCAGAATAGCCGCCCAGCCCAGAGCTGGCTGGTGGGATGAACGAGGGGCCCGGGGGCGGGTCGAGAGAGAACGATAGGAATGGTGGGTGAAGGGAAGGGAAGCTGATGTGGGTGGATTGTTAGAATAGTCTGGAGCAAGGAACAGGGAGGGAGTGGATTGAGGGAAATGAGGAGAAATAGGCTTGGAGGAGAGAGGGATGAGGGGGTAGCAGAGGAAGCTGCTGGAGGAGGGAGAAGGTGAATGGAGGGGGTGAAGGGATGGAGAATGGATAGCGGGACTGAGTTAGGAAGGAAAGGAAATGGAGTGAATGGAGAGGGAAAAGTATGGAGGAGAGGGAAAGAGCCAGAAAGGGAGGGAAAGTGATGGAGAAATAGAGGGAGGATGATGGAGGGAATGGTGATGAGTGGACAGGCATTGCTGGTGATGGAGATGAAGGAGGGGGCGCTTTGCAGGATGTCAGGATGAAGTGGGGAGGGTGGACAATGGAGGAGGTCAGAGGGAGGAAGCAAGGAATGAAGAGGTGATTGAGCTGGACAGAGTGAGAGAGAAGGTGTAAGCAGTGGGCAGAGGATGGAGCAGTGTTATCCTCCAGGGTAACTACAACTGTTGGTGTTAGTGATGTTAAACCACCTTTTGGTAAAAGACTCATTGGTTGGAAATGTAGTCAATTACCCGGTGCAGGTTTGCCCAGTGCTCGCCTGAGTCATGAGCCCTGTCCCTGCCCCACCCCATTTCCTGCATCCTACATCCTGCATGAGTCCTGTCCCCGTCTCCTGTACCCTACATCCTGTATGCCAAACCCTAGCCCTGATCCTGACTCCTAAATTCTGCACATTAAACCCTGCCCTCTTGCCCCTCCAAGTTATTATAACAATAGCCTAATATTCAGGCATTTATTGTCTTTGCATGCTTGACCCTTGTAAACACCTTGTGCCTTAGGAACACAACACCTTTAGATAATCCATTGGATACCCCTACAAAATACATTATTATACCTACATCCTAGTAGATACCCCATCATTGTACCTGGAATTCTACACCTTTCTGCACTGCCATGTTCACAAAACCTAGTGCAGAAGTGAAGTGTGAGCTGGTTCAATAGCATGTGTTCTGGCTTTCTAAATACAGAAAAAACTCACATTGGAAGTCTGTAAATCATTGTCCAAGTCTTGACTGGGATATTGTTGATGGAGTTCAGAGGAAGCTTGCCAGGATACTTGAGACCGCAGACGCTGGAAAACTGGATCGGGATGCTTGAGGAACTCAGTGGGTCAGTAAGCATCTATGGAGGAAAATGGGCAGTCAACATTTCCGGCTTAGACACTTCAGCAGGAGTGGCCAAACGTTGACTGTTCATCTCCCTCCACGGCTGCATTCTGTGTGTCAGGATACTGGCAGCAGTGAGCTATGGGAAGAGATTGGAGACACTGGAACTGTTCTTGTAGCAGAGTTGGTTACAAGGAACAGGTGCTGAAATGAAGGCAGAGCTTTTGAAAGATCTTCTGTGAGGGTTGGTCCAGATTGTTCTCTAAGGGGGAATCAATACTAATACCGTAGATCAGTTTTAATCCATCAGTAATAATACTTTTAGTAACTCCACTGGGCCCAGGTAGCTGAGCTGTACTGCCTATTATTGAGGTATAAAACATGGCAGTGGCTGATTTAAGTTCAGAAGCTGTTCATTGGGACAGGATGCAAACATGAAGCCGCACCTTAAATGTCTCTACAGGAACACTTAAAGCTTTTGCCTGCTGGGCCAGAGTGAGTCCTGGGTACAATCATTGGGTAAGTGTTCAGATTTGTCAGCCTCATACCGGTGAAGGTGTCAACATCTCAGTGGACATAGAGGGCAGAGATGCAAAGTGCTGACGTGCACACAAGAAGGCGTCACTCTCAATAGACTGGAGTTCCCAACAGCAGCCTTTCTCACTAATAACAACAACCACAGCAAAAAGGGGAAAAAGGCAGGATGAATTCCAAAGTACAATGAGTAATGAAGGCACAGAAGAAATCACTTTTGTAGAAGAGCAATTTATTGTGAAGTTGAACTACACTTTCTAAGTGACGTAATGCCATACAAATATTAAGCAATTCTCGTAATGTTTGACTGTCAATTGATCTGAATGATTAAAAAGCCCTCACTGACTGTGAAAGGTCTCCACGCTCCTTTATTCTAATTCAGTCAGCATTATATTAGTTAATTCACTAAACATTATTGTATCTCAGTGTTAATGGCCAAAAATTGAAAGTGATTCATTTCTCTGTGATAGGAGTTTATAGGAGGAGATAGGAGGAAGAGAAAAAAACATATGGTGGAAAATGTTTCTCTTTCATATATTTCCATATGCTTTATAAATCTTATGAAAAGGTATTCTCAAACAAAAGAATCTTAAATCCATAGGGACAACCTAGAGTAGTGACAAAGCCGAAGTTAAAACCAGCAGTGCTGAGCTTTCACATCAGTTTGACTGATGGTGAAAATGATCTCACTGAGGAACTGTCAGTCAATACTGTCTTCTGGCCATTTCATTTGATGGAGAAAGCTCCATTTTCCTTGCCGGGAGCTTCCATATCGCTCCAGCTCTAATCCTGCTACCCCGGACCTCCAGCCTATCAAACCTTGTGTCGTCTTTGGTACGGCAGGAGATGGAGCCACCTGCAGAAACAAAGGTGGAGATTGTCAATGAAAACTAGAGTAAGTAGAATGGAAACAGGCCCTTGGGCCCAACTCAACCATGCCAACCAAGATGACCATCTACATTAGTCTCATTCACCTGAGCTTGGCTCATAACCCTCTAAACCTTTCCTATCCATTGTATAGGTCAAAAAGCCTATTAAATGCCATTAAGCATATCTGCCTCAACTATTTCTCTGGCAGCTCATTCAGTTGACACTAAGTGGCCACTTTATTAGATACCTCCTGTACCTAATAAAGTGGCCAGTGAGTGTATGTTTGTGGTCATCTGCTGCTGTAGCCCATCCACTTCAGGGTTCGACATGTTGTGCGTTCAGAGATGCTCTTCTGCACACCACGATTGTAACACATGGTCTTACTGAGATACTGTTGCCTTCCTGTCAGCTTGAACCAATCTGGCCATTCTCCTCTGATCTCTCTCATTAACAAGGCATTTTTGTCCACAGAGTTGCTGCACACTAACCCTGACCTTGTATAAACTATAGCAACTGTTGTACATTAAAATCCCTAGAGATCAGCAGTTTCTGAGATGCTCAAACCACCCCACCTGGCACCAACAAAATGGTCAAAGTTACTTGGATCACGTTTCTTTCTCATGCTAATGTTTGGTCTGAACAACAACAACTGAACCTCTTGACAATTTCTGCATGCTTTTATGCATTGAGTTGCTGTCACGTGATTGGCTGATTGGATATTTACGTTAACAAACAGATGTACATAATAAAGTGGACACCGAGTATATATGCCAGAACCCACATGAAGTGGTTGTACTTCAAGACTCTTTTAAATCTTTACTCTCTCAATTTAAACCCATGCCCTCTTCTTTACAACATAGAACATAACAACACAATACATGTCCTTAGGCTCACAATGTTGTGCCCATCCTTTAATCTACTCAAAGATCAATCTAGCCCTCCCCTCCTACATAGCCCTCATTTTTTGATCATCCTTGTGCCTATCTAAGAGTTTAAATGTTCCTAATGTATTTGCCTCTACCACCACCCCAGTGGTAGTAGATTCTCTATCCTGGAGAAAAAATATTGTGTGAATTCACCCACAAAATGCTGGAGGGACTCAGGAAGTCATGCAGTATCCATGGTTGCTTCCTGCCTTGCTGAGTTCCTCCATCATTTGTGTGCATTGCTCAAGATTTCCAGCATTTGCAAAATCTCTTGTGTGCAATCACCCTATCTGTGCTCCTCATGATTTTATGCACCCCTATAAAGTCACCCCTCAGTCTTGTACCTTCCAAGAAATAAAATCCTAGCATGCTCAACCTTTCCCGATAGCTCAGACCCTCGGGTCCTGAGGGAATTCTCATAAATGTTTGCACATAAATGAATAAATGTAATAAAACATATATTGATGGACAAGTGAGATGGAAAATGTTGATAGACAAAGTGAAAGGTGGAAAGATGACCAGCAGTGAACGCTGGAAATACTCAACAAACAGATCCGACAGCATTTCTGAAGAGAGGAACAAAGGCAATGTTTCAGGATCACAACTTGGAAGCAGGGAGATGGAAGAGTCGGTGTGATGTGGGAAAGACCAAAAAGGAAAGTCGGTGTTCGATTACATGACTAAAATGATGATGCAGCAAAGGAAAAGGGGAAGGGAGAGATGGTCAGGAGACTGTACGGTGGGCTAGGAGGGGGTTTAGACTTACTAGCACAGCTACCAGAAGCACAGGGGTTTGCTGAGGAACTGGAGGACATGTTAAATTTGGAAGGCTGCAGATGCTTATGTGATAGGATAGGAAAATAGAGATGGTTAGATCAGATACAGCTATGAACAAAAAAGTATAGGTGTAGGTTGATATAGATATACATGGCACTTTCATACACAGTTAATAGTTTACAGTTGGAATAATGAGAAGGCAACATGTTATTTTCCTTCATATGCCTCTAAATTTTTTTAGAACTTATGTAATTGCAAATCAGGTATAAGAAATGGACTCAGACCTGTTCTATTTGCTAAGATCCTAGCCAATTCCAATGCAACCCTGCATTCCCACTGTCCATGGCAACATTTCACACCTTGTGAGGTCCATCAAGAATCTTGCAATCTTAAGGACATATTTTATTCTGAGGAATGGACATGAATGGAGGAGTCTGATAGGTGGAGAGGTGCATTGGACCTGACATAAGATGGAGAGCAGGTGGCAAAGATTTAGAATTGAACACATTGGAATTGTATCAGCAAATACAAATTCTTAGATACAAAGCTGAAGCAATCTTTTGTTCCACCCCCGCCCCACCAACTCTGCCTCATGATTATCTGTTATTTCTTTCTGGTGGGAGGTATTTGGTGCTTCTCTTGATGGTTTAGGACCTTCGTATGTTCACCATTTTCAACAGTGCCTGTACACAGATGAGAATAGGATTAGGAAAAGGGGTTCTTATTTGTGTAGGGGAATATTCACCTAAAAGGAACACCTGTGTGAATGCTGTAACTTTTTTGTGTTGCTACCTAGGCTCCTGCAAGCTTTCCAAAAAAGAAAGCTGCGGACTTAGGGACTGGGGGAGAAAGTACTGTTCTGCTTTTGTTACACTGGTGCACAAGGTCTGAAAACTTGGAGGGTAAGAAAAGGTCATAACCATAGAATTCACCCAGTAAACTGTGTGCTGATCAGTGCCAGATTAGGGAGCATCCTGCAATTTTGACCCAGGAGCCCAGATTACGAGGATCTTTAAAAGCAAAGACTATTTGCATTGTTTAATTAGCACGATCAGGCACTCATTTCCCTCCAGTACTGGATGTCTCATCCTGATTATGGTGGCTTTGAACAAGTTGTGTGCCATGCGGTGCAGGCTCTGACCTCAGTGTAAAAATCAGGCATGCTGACAGTGTCAGAGCTGTTGACTCACAGGCGGGGTTGAGTGGTCATTATCCGTGCTGCCAACAGTCATGCAGTGTGAATCTGCCCACAGTATTCTGAATGACACTCACCTCCAAATCCCTGTCACCATCTATCATGTACTGAGTTGTATACCTCCATTCAACATGCAGACTCTTACTCATCAGAATCAGAATCAGGTTTAATATCACCGGCATATGTCATGAAATTCGTTAACTTTACGACAGCAGTATAATGAAATACATGATAAATCAATATAGAGAACAAAAAAAACTGAGATATATTAAGTTTATATATGCCTATTAAATAGTTAAGTTAAAATATGTAGTGTAAAAAAAAAGAAATAAAAAAGCAGTGAGGTAGTATTCATGGGAATTGGATGGCAGAGGGGAAGAATCACTGAGTGTGTGTCTTCAGGCTTCTGTACCTCCTACCCGATGGTAACAATGTGAAGAGGGCATCAATCCATATCCACACCCTCATTCCTGCACACTGCATCTCTTAAGTGCAGAGATGTCAAACAACTATTGCTCATGATCCTTCAGTTCCATTTGCATTGCCCAAGACCTGTCCTTTGTGTTCTTGCTTGTCCCCATCGCCGCTTCCTTTAACCTTGCATCAACATCACTATTTGTCACCTGATTGCTCCTGCTCTGCAGCCTGACACACTCCTTTCCTTTCCTCCTTCCCCCTCATGCCCCTCTCTTCCCCTTAATTAAAATCTATAACTTAAGCAGCAGAAAATGCATGGGACACTCAGCGTTTGTGGAGAGCTGGACAATTAGCACTCTGGGTCAATGATTCCCCAGGTGCCGACCAGCCTGCTGAAGTTCCCTATTCTTTCCTGGTTTTATTTCAGATTTCCAGCATCTGCAGTTTTTAAAAACTGTTTCATACATTAACATTACAGCATGTAACAGTCACTTGGGAAAACCATTTGGAAAAAAAGAATTGGCCACTGATGCCTTACGCCATCCTTGCCCTAACTCTGATAATTTCACTGTGCCTCTTTCACCACTTCCCTGTGTGGGTGAGGTTCGTAGCTTTCACGCTGGGAAACAGCACAAGAAGAGTCAGCACCTTCTCACTGGCTGCAGGTACCCAGCAGTCTTGTCACTTCATTGTATCATTTCATGTGCCACATCTAAAGGTCTTGTGTTACCTGGAGTGTCTGGCTAGTGACAATGTCCTGTATGAGATGGGTTCTTGACCGTGACATCGTACAACCACAGGGAGGTCCACGACTACTTTTCCCTTCTACTTCTACTTGCAATGCATTCAACTGCAAATCTTTGCCACCTGCACCCAACCTTTAGTCAGCTCTCCCTGCCAATCAAACTCCTCTGTCTTGCCAATTCCCCAGAATAAACAATCAATGTAACTTTGGATTCAAAGTTTGTAAATCGCCTTCATTGCTGATCTGAATAGCAATTATGCACCCGACAAGAGCTGGCAGACCTACATTCAAAGTTTTCAGAACGGCTTCTTCCCCTCTGCTGTCAGATTTCTGAATTGTCCGTGAACCCATGATAACTACTACTTTTACATTATTTTATTATAACTTATCGTCCTGTTTTATTTCTTTCACTACATTGCTCCACAATGCAACAAATTTGGCAACATACTGCATGTCAGATAAGTACCTGATCCTGATATGCCATGACTGCTTTTTTGAACCTCCAAAATGAACTTTTTTGTTCTAATTGTGTTATCTCTTGTAAAAGTTGTGTTTAATTGATGTTTAATTTATGTTTTTCTTGTGAATGCTGTGCCTCTAATCCTATGTGCCAGTGATGCTGTTGCAAGTGTTTTATTACATTAGCCAAGATTCAGCAGAACAAAAGCCCAGCCAACCTGGATGTACTTGCTGACTGGAGATGCAGGTCGAACTTTCAGGTGTTCGGGGGTAAGCAGTCTGCATTTATTTCTCAGTTTCTCCTGTTCAGCCTCAATCTGAAAGGAATCAAACCACAATGATTGCATTGGCTTCTCATTAAGCCCAAAGTTTTACATCTCAGCCCAGACTTTGCAGAGTTTCTGTCCACACATTTACCATATTTGAGTTTAGAGCACCTGTGAACATGTTGTGCTTGCTCATGTTCACTTGGCAGGGATGCTGTGGTAAGAATCCTGTTCCTTGCCCAGGAGAGGCTAAGGAAATGTCAGTTGTAACTCAGCTATTGCCCAAGCTGGGAGTGCCAGGTGGACCAAGATTTAGACCAAATGGACCCATAAAGTGGGAAAATATGGCTATGTAACCACTCCTGCAAGGGAGCATGGGAATATCTGGAGGCCATTCAGCCCCTTGTCAGTTCCATCAATAAATGAGATCATAACTGATTTGCAACTCAAGTCTATTCACGTCATAAAGTTCCAGAGAGGTTCAACATGGAACCAGACCCTTCAGCCCACTGAGTCTGTGCTGACCATCAACCACCTGTTTACACTAATCCTGCATAACATCTTTATGGGGGGCGGGGAATGGAGCACCCAGAAGAAACCACTGCTATGGGGAGAATGTGCAAACTCCACTCAATGTCAAGACTAAATCCAGGTCTCTGGCACCGTGAGGCAGTGGTTCTATTTGCTGGACCACTCAGCTGCATGTTGTGCTTAGGAAACACCCAACAATGACAATCATGGAATGTTTGATAAAGAGTTTTAGGTTTCCAGCTGTGTGAAGGAATGGTTCTCAACATTATTTCATGTAGTAAATTCACAGGGTTCTTTCCTTTTAAGCCACCAGCCCAGAATCCCTTTGATGAACCATTTCAGCCAGTTCTGGGGGCGGGGGCGGGGGCGAGCGGTCTTTGTGGTAGCCAGTGTTTGTCTGTGACTTATGGAATTGGTGGTACAGGTCCGATCCTTGTCCCTCTTGCAGCCCCTTCCAGACGCCAGAGAGTTTTGTTCAGTTTCTCCCAATCCCAACACTGAACTTTCTAAAACCATGGCCCAACCAGGGATGTGTCTCTTCAGTCTAATACAGATGGTGAATGGGATCATTCTAAAACTGTGCACGAAACATGCAGCAGCGTCCGACAACTCCCTGAGTTCAAAACAGCAAGCTACTTCCACACTGACACAAAGTGCTGGAGGAACTCAGCAGTTTAGGCAGCAGCCATAGAGGGAAATAGAGAGTTGATGCTTTGTGCTGAGACGCTCCATCAGAGTTGCCTGGATCCCTGGATGCTGATTGTTGTGGTAGTTAGTGGGTTAATGCCACTCACACATGGGAGGGGTTCACATATTGTACAAAGGGCGTTATCAATAAAGTTCAGTTGAATGGCCTGCATACTGCCATGCTGGTGTGGGTTTGCACTCTCTCTCATAACAAACACAACATGGTGTCAGAAGTCATTGATTGTCAATGAAATCATGCTGCAGACCAAGCAGGAGGTCCAATAAGCAAGAATTTACAGTAAGGTTGTTCTTGTTTGCATATATCTACAAAACAAATCCAAAGTTTTATCAACCTACACTGCCTATGCTAGTTGCTAACTGCATGTGCATGAGCTGAGACCTGGCCAGGGTTGCTAGGCAACGCCTTCGCACTGACAATAGACAATAGGTGCAGGAGTAGGCCATTCGGCCCTTCGAGCCAGCACCGCCATTCACTGTGATCATGGCTGATCACCCACAATCAGTACCCTGTTCCTTCATTCTCCCCATATCCCTTGACTCCACTATCTTTAGGAGCTCTATCTAACTCTTTCTTGAAAGCATCCAGAGAATTAGCCTCCACTGCCTTCTGAGGCAGAGCATTCCACAGATCCACAACTTTCTGTGTGAAAAAGTTTTTCCTCAACTCCGTTCTAAATGGCCTACCCCTTATTCTTAAACTGTGGCCTCTGGTTCTGGACTCCCCCAACATCGGGAACATGTTTCCTGCCTCTAGCGTGTCCAATCCCTTAATAATCTTATATGTTTCAATCAGATCCCTTCTCATCCTTCTAAAATCCAGTGTATACAAGCCCGTCGCTCCAATCTTTCAACATATGACGGTCCCGCCATCCTGGGAATTAACCTCATGAACCTACGCTGCACTCCCTCAATAACTAGAATGTCCTTCTTCAAATTTTTTGACCAAAACTGCACACAATAATCCAGATGTGGTCTCACCAGGGCTCTGTACAACTGCAGAAGGACCTCTTTGCTCCTATACTCAACTCCCCTTGTTATGAAGGCCGACATGCCATTAGCTTTCTTCACTGCCTGCTGTACCTGCATGCTTGCTTTCAGTGACACTGCACCCGGAAGAGGATACATTGTAACAATCTGTGAACCACTAGCCTGGGGAAGTGCACAGGGACACAGACACGGCAAAGAAGTCAGTCAAGCTCTCAAGGAGAGAGAAAAATATTTTTGTAGTCCAAATAAACTAATAAATAAGCAAACAGGAAAATAGAGCAAATATCTGCAGCACCTACATCTACTTACCTAATGAAGAGCCCCCCACCCTGAGAGATTTGACTTCTGTAAACTAGGGGACTTTGAGAAATGGCTCAGATGCTTTGAGGTTGCAAGCAATCTCACTCAGGCTTCAGAAGAGCATCAAGTAGGCACACTGATATACTGCATGGATGACGAAGGAGATGACATCATGGGTGGATTAGAACTGACAGATGCTCAGAAACAGAATTACAAAACAGTGCAGGACAAATTCAAAGAATATTTCACAGGAAAGTGAAATGTGATATATGAGAGGAAACAAGGTGCAGTCAGAAAGACTACAGAAAGAGGTGACAGTAAAGCTCAGCTCAAACAAAACAGAGAAGCGAAACAAAGAGCAGGTAAAATGTCCATTGCAGGAGATGCAGCAAGTTTCCATTCCATGTCAAAGTGCTCTGTCCAGCAAACGAAGGGAAATGCCACCAATGCAATAGAGTTGGCCATTATAAAATTGAATGTCACTCAAAAACAGTTATTTGTTAGGTCAAAGACCATGATTCAGAGGAAGACAAAGTTTTCTTTGGGGCTCTACGTTCAAATAGACAAGACTGGTGTACTACGGTTCATTTGCAAAATGAGGCAGTGACGTTCAAAATGGTCACTTGGGCAGATGTCACAGCCATCCCGAATGTCTGTTCACAAAACTGGTGAAGAAAGCAGGTATACGTTAAACCCAACAAAGGAAGTGCTCATGGGGCGAGGGAAACGAAAACTCAGTGTGAAAGGAATGTTTTACTTCTTCCATCCGTAAAAATGAGAAACCATTCAAAGAGAATGTCTATGTTGTTCAGAATCTCTTCTCAGCACCACTGGGACGACATGCCATCGAAAAGCTGAACCTCATTGCAAGCAACACACATCAAAGTTGCTGGTGAACGCAGCAGGCCAGGCAGCATCTCTAGGAAGAGGTACAGTCGACATTTCAGGCCGAGACCCTTCGTCAGGACTAACTGAAGGAAGAGTGAGTAAGGGATTTGAAAGTTGGAGGGGGAGGGGGAGATCCAAAATGATAGGAGAAGACAGGAGGGGGAGGGATGGAGCCAAGAGCTGGACAGGTGATTGGCAAAAGGGGATACGAGAGGATCATGGGACAGGAGGTCCGGGAAGAAAGACAAGGTGGGGGGGAACCCAGAGGATGGGCAAGAGGTATATTCAGAGGGACAGAGGGAGAAAAAGGAGAGTGAAAGAATGTGTGCATAAAAATAAGTAACAGATGGGGTATGAGGGGGAGGTGGAGCCTAGCGGAAGTTAGAGAAGTCGATGTTCATGCCATCAGGTTGGAGGCTACCCAGACTCCTTGTCTTTCTTCCCAGACCTCCTGTCCCATGATCCTCTCGTATCCCCTTTTGCCAATCACCTGTCCAGCTCTTGGCTCCATCCCTCCCCCTCCTGTCTTCTCCGATCATTTTGGATCTCCCCCTCCCCCTCCAACTTTCAAATCCCTTACTCACTCTTCCTTCAGTTAGTCCTGACGAAGGGTCTCGGCCTGAAACGTCGACTGCACCTCTTCCTAGAGATGCTGCCTGGCCTGCTGCGTTCACCAGCAACTTTGATGTGTGTTGCTTGAATTTCCAGCATCTGCAGAATTCCTGTTGTTTGCGTTTAACCTCATTGCAAAGTTGGATTTGCTAAACAATGTTCAGTAGTATAAGTACCTGGAGTTGTTCACAAGCCTGGGGACACTGAAAGAAGATTATCTTGTCCAACTGAGGCCAGGAGTGATGCCCTACTCTCTGACCACAGTGAGGTGTATATCAGTCCCATTAATGAACAAAGTGAAAGCTGAACTTGAGAGATTGGAGGTGCTTGACACTGTAACTAGAGTGAACAGACCTACTACTGGTGTGCAGGCATTGTTCCTCTTCCCAAGCCAGATGGTACAGTGAGGATCTGTGTCAGTCTAACAAAATTGAATAATTCAGTGAGGTGGGAGTATTTTATTCTGCCCTCTGTTGAGCATACATTGGGTATGCTGGGTGGTACAAAGATCTTCACAAAACTAGATATAAGCTCAAGGTTCTGGCAGATCTGTTTAACTCCTGAGTCACAACAGCTCACAACCTTTATCACACTATACGGACATTATACCTTCATCAAAAGACTCCCTTTTCACATCACATCAGCCCCTGAACTCTTTCAGATGAGGATGAACCACATTTTGGAGGGACTGGAAGGAATGGTCTGCCACATGGATGATGCACTCATCTTTGGAGGGAGGCTCAAGTGAGGAACATGACGAAAGAGAGGAAGCTACTTTGGGGAAACTGAAGCAGGCTGGAATCACACGAAGCAAAAAGAAATGTGAATTTGCAAAGTTGGAGGTGAAGTTCTTAGGCCACCTACTGTCCTCAGAGGGAGTGCGACCAGATTCAGGCAAACTGGCAGGAATTCAGAACAATGAACAGCCTACAAATGTATCAGAGATCTGCACTTTCCTTGGCATGGTAAACCAACTAGGAAAGTTCATTCCAGATTTGACAGAGAAAACAAAGCCACTTCATGACCTCCTCTCTCAGAGAAATGTTGGGACCTGGGACACACCACAGAAATTATTCTCATCACTTAAACCAGAGCTTATCCCCCCACCAACAGTGGTGTTCTTTGATTTGAACAAAACAACTAAGGTCTCAGCAGATGCCTCTTCCTTTGTCCAGGGAAAGTGCTCATGTAACACTGCAGTGGTGTATGGAAATTGGTGGCACATACCACAAGAGCACTGACTCCGACTGAACAGCGTTATGCCTAAATCGAAAAGGAGACATTGGCTCTTGTGAGGGCTTGCAGACACTTCAGCTACTCCTTGACTGGCACTAAATTCCTACTTGAAACTGACTACAAGCCACTTGTCAGCCTCCTCAGCTCAAAACACTTGTATGACTCGCCTCCACATCTGCAAAGATTCAGTTTGAGGCTTATGTGATACCGTTACGACATTGAATATGTTCCCGGCAAATCTTTCACAACACCAGACACTCTGTCGAGGATGTCATGCAAAAGTGATTGGAAAGATGCTGATTCTGCCCTCATGGAAGATACTGAAATCTCCTTAGCTCAGGTACGTGGAAGTTTACCTGCATCACAGAGTAAACTGCATGAAATCTGCGCTGAGTTGAAAAACAACCAAATCTGCAGCAAGGTCATGGAATACTGTGAGCATGGATGGCCAGCTGTTCCAAAAGGAGCTCATGAGCTCCGACCTTACTGGCTTGAAAGGGACATACTTATCATTCTCGATGGTTTCCTGCTAAAGGACTCCAGACTTACCAGTCCTGCTTCTATGCATGCCAAAATTATCAGCCAAATCCACCAAGGAGAGCAAGGTAATCTGTATGGTAGTCTGGTCTGAGCACATAGCTGGGACATTATGTAAAGCAATGTGCAGAAAACTGCACAAAAATCATTCTGAACCTCTCTGTCCCACAGAATTCCCAGACTTTCCATGGCAAGTTGCAGACACAGACATTTCTGAGCTGAAAAGAGACAAAATCCACACTGTGGATACTACTCACGGAATGTTGAGGTGTCCAAGCTGTCCTCTCCATCCTCAGCAGCAGTTATACAGCATCTGAGAGCTGTATTCGCTCACCATGGAATACCAGAGACACTTGTGTCAGACAACAGAGTCCACAGTTCAGCTGCTCAGAATTCAAAGCCTTCGCTAGGGACTACGAGTTCAAACACCAGACAAGCAATCCACAGTACCCACGGGCAAATGGAGAAGTGGAAAAAACAGGACAAACTGTTAAGAGTCTCCTACTGAAGGCAAAAGACCCCTGCAAAGCAATCCTAGCTTATTGCTCTACACCTCTTGCTAATGGTTACAGTCCATCAAAGCTGTCAATGGGCCGGAAACTGAGAACAAGCCTGCCCATTCTTCCTTCCTTTCTCCAACCTCACCTATTGGACTTAGAGAAACGTGGTGTGAGAAAACGAGGAGCATGCGTGATCTCAGACACAGAGCAAAATCTTTTTCACTGCTCAGGATTGGTGAAGCTGTTTGGGTTTCAGACCAATTCACCAAAGGAACAATAGTCCGAAAACGTACACCACAATTGTTTGTGATCAGAACATCACAAGGTGAAATCAGGTGGAACAGGTGTGCACTTGTGGGCCTTCAAAGTCCACGAAAGGTAGAGACAGAGATAGAGGGGCCTAATCCTTGTGATGAGAACCACGTACCTGGGGTGGAGACATCTGTTCAAGAATCTCCAACCCCTCTCCTCCAACACTTGCAGGAACCTATACCAGATCGGGTCATTTACCTGTCCCACCACAGAGATGTACTCCATAACAGCTTAGGGCAAGTGACTAAAGAGACAGAATCACCCTCTCACTTTGCCAGAGTGTCCAGGTAGTCTACTCTAATGTCTATTAGACTTAGTGTTTTTTTAAAAAAGAGTTCTAATGTTGAAAACGTTTCATAAAATGAGAGTGTTCTTAAAAAAAGGAATTGGTGAAAAAGGAGGGATTAAAGCGAGAGAAAGACTGTTAAAAACAAAGAGTTCACAGTTAAATTGTTGATAATTCTTTTTTGTGTTTATATAAGGAGCATAGGTTATGTACTCTGGGTAAAGTGAACTGAATCATTCAATTTCAGTAACTATAATTTCAATGCAGTTCTATACACAAGAAGTACATGCCTGGTTTTTCTTTATTCCATAAGGTGAGCTACTGTGGTAGTTAATGGGTTAATCCTATGCCACTCAGTCAGCTGCTCCCACATGGGAGGGGTTCACATATTTTACAAGCAGCGTTATCAATAAAGTTCAGTGGGACAGCCTGCACCCATCCTCATAACGAACACGACAGTGATTAGACAGGAGTGTAAGAACAGTATTGAAACCCCTGCACTTGCAGGGAAAACTGTGCGGCGTTGGGGAAGCGAGGGGGAGAAGGGATGAGTTCTGATGCAGGGACTTGTCTGACCTACTGAGTTCCTCCAGCATTGTGTTGCTACAGATCTCCAGCACCTGCAGAATAACTTCTGTCTCAGTAAACCATTACCATAGTTTGGGGGGGGCCCAATTAGTTGGCTTTAGTTTACTTTATTGTGTCTCATTTCCCTTTCTGGTGATCCTAAGAGGGATTACCTGATTGCGCTGGGTCACCAGAAATCCCCATCTGTTGGCCCATTTCTTGGCTGCCTCTGTCTCCGATTTGAGTAAGTTCGTCCTGAAACAAATGGTATGATATTTCAAGTAGGTAATGTGTGAACTTCTTCCCTTCTGTTTTGCAGCTAAGTGGCAAGTTTACCTTCCTTTCTGCTGTGGCTTCTGGAGCCCTCTCTTGCCGATTTTGGTCTTCTGCTCTTACCGCCAGACTTCCCTTCAAACAGACCAGAAACAGAGTTCCCTCATCCTCACCTTTCACCGTGCCAGCCACCAGAGCAGCACAATCGCCCAAATCACTTCTCCCACACCAACACAATCTCCGCCATCACTTACGCTGCATCAACACAATCTCCCCCATCACTTCCCCCGCGTCAACACAACCTCCGCCATCACTTCCCCGCGTCAACACAATCTCCCCCATCACCTCGCCCGCGTCAACACAATCTCCCCCATCACTTCCCCGTGTCAACACAATCTCCCCATCACTTCCCCCGCGTCAACACAATCTCCCCATCACTTCCCCCACGTCAACACAATCTCCCCATCACTTCCCCCGCGTCAACACAATCTCCCCATCACTTCCCCGCGTCAACACAAAATCAACCATCACTTGCCCCGCATCAACACAATCTCCCTCATCACTTCCCCCACGTTAACACAATCTCCCAATCACCTCTCCCGCTTCAACACAATCTCTCCCATCACATACCCCGCGTCAACACAATCTCCCTCATCACTTCCCACACGTCAACAGAATCTCCGACATCACTTCACTCGCGTCAACACAATCTCCCCCATCACATCCCCCGCGTCAACACAATCTCCCCCATCACTTACACCGCGTCAACACAATCTCCCCATCACTTCCCCCACGTCAACACAATCTCCCCATCACTTCCCCCGCGTCAACACAATCTCCCCATCACTTCCCCCGCGTCAACACAAAATCAACCATCACTTCCCCCGAATCAACACAATCCCCCCATCACTTCCCCCACATCAACACAATCTCCCCATCACTTCCCCCGCGTCAACACAATCTCCCCATCACTTCCCCCGCGTCAACACAAAATCAACCATCACTTGCCCCGCATCAACACAATCTCCCCCATCACTTCCCCGCGTCAACACAATCTCTGTCATCACTTCCCCGCGTCAAAACAATCTCCCACATCACTTCCCCCGCGTCAACACAATCTCCCTCATCACTTCCCCCACGTTAACACAATCTCCCAATCACCTCCCCCGCTTCAACACAATCTCTCCCATCACATACCCCGCGTCAACACAATCTCCCTCATCACTTCCCACACGTCAACAGAATCTCCGACATCACTTCACTCGCGTCAACACAATCTCCCCCATCACATCCCCCGCGTCAACACAATCTCCCCCATCACTTACACCGCGTCAACACAATCTCCCCCATCACATCCCCCGCGTCAACACAATCTCCGTCATCACTTCCCCCACGTCAACAAAATCTCCCCCATCACTTCCGCCGCGTCAACACAATCTCCGTCATCACTTCCGCCGCGTCAAAGCAATCTCCCCCATCACATCCCCCGCGTCAAAACAATCTCCCCCATCACTTCCCCCGCGTCAACACAATCTCCCCATCACTTCCCCCGCGTCAACACAATCTCCCCCATCACCTCGCCCGCGTCAACACAATCTCCCCCATCACTTCCCCGTGTCAACACAATCTCCCCCATCACTTCCCCCGCGTCAACACAATCTCCCCATCACTTCCCCCACGTCAACACAATCTCCCCATCACTTCCCCCGCGTCAACACAATCTCCCCATCACTTCCCCCGCGTCAACACAAAATCAACCATCACTTCCCCCGAATCAACACAATCTCCCCATCACTTCCCCCACGTCAACACAATTTCCCCATCACTTCCCCCGCGTCAACACAATCTCCCCATCACTTCACCCGCGTCAACACAAAATCAACCATCACTTGCCCCGCATCAACACAATCTCCCCCATCACTTCCCCGCGTCAACACAATCTCTGTCATCACTTCCCCGCGTCAAAACAATCTCCCACATCACTTCCCCTGCGTCAACACAATCTCCCTCATCACTTCCCCCACGTTAACACAATCTCCCAATCACCTCCCCCGCTTCAACACAATCTCTCCCATCACATACCCCGCGTCAACACAATCTCCCTCATCACTTCCCACACGTCAACAGAATCTCCGACATCACTTCACTCGCGACAACACAATCTCCCCCATCACATCCCCGCGTCAACACAATCTCCCCCATCACTTACACCGCGTCAACACAATCTCCCCCATCACATCCCCCGCATCAACACAATCTCCGTCATCACTTCCCCCACGTCAACAAAATCTCCCCCATCACTTCCCCCACGTCAACACAATCTCCCCATCACTTCCGCCGCGTCAAAGCAATCTCCCCCATCACATCCCCCGCGTCAAAACAATCTCCCCCATCACTTCCCCCGCGTCAACACAATCTCCCCATCACTTCTCCCACATCAACACAATCTCCCCCAACACTTCCCCCGCGTCAACACAATCTCCCCATCACTTCCCCTGCGTCAACACAATCACACCCATCACTTCCCCTGCATCAACACAATCTCTGCCATCACTTCCGCCAGATCAACACAATCTCCCCCATCACTTCCCACTCGTCAACATAATCTCCCCCAACACTTCCCCCGCGTGAACACAATTTCCGTCATCACTTCCCCCACATCAACACAATCTCCCCCATCACTTCCCACTCGTCAACACAATCTCGCCATCACTTCCCCCGCGTCAACACAATCTCCCCATCACTTCCCCCGCGTCAACACAATCTCCCCATCACTTCACCCGCGTCAACACAATCTCCCCCATCACTTCCCCCGCGTCAAAACAATCTCCCCCATCACTTCCCCCGCGTCAACACAATCTCCCCCATCACTTCTGCCGCGTCAACACAATCTCCCCATCACATCCCCGCGTCAACACAATCTCCCCCATCACTTCCCCCGCGTCAACACAATCTTCCCCAACACTTCCCCCGCGTCAACACAATCCCCGTCATCTATTCCCCCGCGTCAACACAATCACACCCATCACTTCCCCCACGTCAACACAATCACAACCATCACTTCCCCCACGTCAGCACAATCTCTGCCATCACTTCCCACTCGTCAACACAATCTCCCCCAACACTTCCCCCACGTGAACACAATTTCCGTCATCACTTCCCCGTGTCAACACAATCTCCCACATCACTTCCCCCGCGTCAACACAATCTCCGTAATCAATTCCCCCGCGTCAACACAAAATCAACCATCACTTCCCCCGCGTCAAAACAAAATCAACCATCACTTGCCCCGTGTCAACACAATCTCCCACATCACTTCCCCCGCGTCAACACAATCTCCGACATCACTTCCTCCGCGTCAACACAATCTCCGACATCACTTCCCCTGCGTCAACACAATCTCCCCATCACTTCACCCGCGTCAACACAATCTCCCCCATCACTTACCCCGCGTCAACACAATCTCCCCATCATTTCACCTGCGTCAACACAATCTCCCCCATCACTTCTCCCACGTCAACACAATCTCCCCCATCACTTCCTCCACGTCAACACAATCTCCCCCATCACTTCCCCCGAGTCAACACAATTTCCGTCAACACTTCCCCTGCGTCAAAGCAATCTCCCCCATCACTTCTCCCACATCAACTCAATCTCCCCCATCACTTCCCCCGCGTCAACACAATCTCCGTCATCACTTCACCCATGTCAACTCCATCTACCCCATCACTTACCCCGCGTCAACACAATCTCCCCCATCACTTCCCACGCGTCAACACAATCTCCCCCATCACTTCCCCCACGTCAACACAATCTCGCCATCACTTCCCCCGCGTCAACACAATCTCCCCATCACTTCCCCCACGTCAACACAATCTCCCCCATCACTTCCACCGCGTCAACACAATCTCCCCCATCAATTCTCCCGCGTCAACACAATCTCCCCCATCACTTCTCCCACATCAACACAATCTCCCCCATCACTTCGCCCCCGTCAACACAATCTCTGTCATCAATTCCCCCGCATGAAAACAACCTCCCCCATAAACTTCCCCCGCGTCAACATGATCTCCCTCATCACTTCCCCCACATCAACAGAGTCTCCGACATCACTTCACTCGCGTCAACACAATCTCCCCCATCACTTACCCCGCGTCAACACAATCTCACCCATCACCTCCCCGCGTCAACACAATCTCCCCATCACTTCACCCGCATCAACACAATCTCCCCATCACTTCCCCCGCGTCAACACAATCTCCCCATCACTTCCCCCACGTCAACACAATCTCCCCATCACTTCCCCGCATCAACACAATCTCCCCATCACTTCCCCCGCGTCAACACAATCTCCCCAATCACTTCACCCGCATCAACACAATCTCCCCATCACTTCACCCACGTCAGCACAATCTCCCCAATCACTTCGACGCGTCAACAGAATCTCCCCCATCACTTCTCCCGCGTCAACACAATCTCCCCCATCACTTCTCCCGCGTCAACACAATCTCCGTCATCACTTCCTCCACATCAACACAATCTCCCCCATCACTTCCCCCGCGTCAACACAATCTCACCATCACATCCCCCGCGTCAACATAATCTCCCCATCACTTCACCCGCGTCAACACAATCTCCCCCATCACTTCCCCCAGGTCAACGCAATCTCCCCATCACTTGTCCCCGCATCTACACAATCTCCGTCATCACTTCCCCTGCGTCAACACGATCTCCGTCATCACTTCCCCCGCGTCAGCACAATCTCCCCAATCACTTCCCTGCGTCAACACAATCTCTGCAATCACTTCCCCCGAGTCAACAAAATCTCCCCCATCACTTCCCCTGCGTCAACACAATCTCCCCATCACCTCCCCCACGTCAACACAATCTCCCCATCACTTCCACCGCACCAACGCAATCTCTGTCATCACTTCCCCCGCGTCAACAAAATCTCCCCATCACTTCTCCCGCGTCAAAGCAATCTCCCCCATCACTTCCCCCGTGTCAACACAATCTCCCCCATCACTTCCCCCGCGTCAATACAATCTCCCCATCACTTAACCCGCGTCAACACAATCTCCCCATCACTTCCCCCACATCAGCACAATCTCCCCAATCACTTCGACGTGTCAACAGAATGTCTCCCATCACTCCCTCTGCGTGAACACAATCTCCCCCATCACTTCCCCCGCGTCAACACAATCTCCCCATCACTTCCCCGCGTCAGCACAATCTCCGTCATCACTTCCCCCGCGTCAACAATCTCCCCCATCACTCCATCCGCGTGAACACAATCTCCCCCATCACTCCCCCGCGTGAACACAATCTCCGTCATCAATTCGCCCCCATCAACACAATCCCACCCATCACTTCCCCCGCGTCAATACAATCTTCGTCATCACTTCCCCCGCGTGAACACAAGCTCCGTCATCACTTCCCCCGCGTCAACACAATCTCCCCCATCACTTCCCCCGCGTCAACACAATCTCCCCCATCACTTCCCCCGCGTCAACACAATCTCCCCCATCACTTCCCCCGCATCAGAGCAATCTCCCTCATCACTTCCCCCGCGTCAACACAATCTCCCCCATCACTTCCCCCGCGTCAACACAATCTCCCCATCACTTCTCCCGCGTCAACACAATCTCCCCCATCACTTCTCCCGCGTCAACACAATCTCCCAATCACTTGTCCCCGCGTCTACACAATCTCCATCATCACTTCCCCCGCGTCAGCACAATCTCCCCAATCACTTCCACGCGTGAAAACAATCTCCCCATCAATTCTCCCGCGTCAACACAATCTCCCCCATCACTTCCCCCGCGTCAACACAATCTCCCCCATCACTTCCCCCGCGTCAACACAATCTCCCCATCACTTCCCCCGCGTCAACACAATCTCCCCATCACTTCCCCCGCGTCAACACAATCTCCCCATCACTTCCCCGCATCAACACAAAATCAACCATCACTTGCCCCGCATCAACACAATCTCCCCATCACTTCCCCTGCGTCAACACAATCTCCCCATCACTTCCCCCACGTCAACACAATCTCCCCATCACTTCCCCCACGTCAAAACAATCTCCCTCATCACTTCTCCCGCGTGAACACAATCTTCCTCATCACCTCCCCCACGTCAACACAATCTCCCCATCACTTCCCCCGTGTCAACACAATCTCCCCCATCACTTCCCCCGCGTCAATACAATCTCCCCATCACTTAACCCGCGTCAACACAATCTCCCCATCACTTCTCCCACATCAGCACAATCTCCCCAATCACTTCGACGCGTCAACAGAATGTCTCCCATCACTCCCTCTGCGTGAACACAATCTCCCCCATCACTTCCCCCGAGTCAACACAATCTCCCCATCACTTCCCCCACGTCAAAACAATCTCCCTCATCACTTCTCCCGCGTGAACACAATCTTCCTCATCACCTCCCCCACGTCAACACAATCTCCCCATCACTTCCCCCGTGTCAACACAATCTCCCCCATCACTTCCCCCGCGTCAATACAATCTCCCCATCACTTAACCCGCGTCAACACAATCTCCCCATCACTTCCCCCACATCAGCACAATCTCCCCAATCACTTCGACGCGTCAACAGAATGTCTCCCATCACTCCCTCTGCGTGAACACAATCTCCCCCATCACTTCCCCCGAGTCAACACAATCTCCCCATCACTTCCCCCGCGTCAACACAATCTCCCCATCACTTCCCCGCGTCAGCACAATCTCCGTCATCACTTCCCCCGCGTCAACAATCTCCCCCATCACTCCATCCGCGTGAACACAATCTCCCCCATCACTCCATCCGCGTGAACACAATCTCCCCCATCACTCCCCCGCGTGAACACAATCTCCGTCATCAATTCGCCCTCATCAACACAATCCCACCCATCACTTCCCCCGCGTCAATACAATCTTCGTCATCACTTCCCCCGCGTGAACACAAGCTCCGTCATCACTTCCCCCGCGTCAACACAATCTCCCCCATCACTTCCCCCGCGTCAACACAATCTCCGTCATCACTTGCCCCGCGTTAACAGAATCTCCCCCATCACTTCTCCCGCGTCAACACAATCTCCCCCATCACTTCTCCCGCGTCAACACAATCTCCCAATCACTTGTCCCCGCGTCTACACAATCTCCATCATCACTTCCCCCGCGTCAGCACAATCTCCCCAATCACTTCCACGCGTGAAAACAATCTCCCCATCAATTCTCCCGCGTCAACACAATCTCCCCCATCACTTCCCCCGCGTCAACACAATCTCCCCCATCACTTCCCCCGCGTCAACACAATCTCCCCATCACTTCCCCCGCGTCAACACAATCTCCCCATCACTTCCCCGCTTCAACACAATCTCCCCCATCACTTCCCCGTGTCAACACAATCTCCCCATCACTTCCCCTGCGTCAACACAATCTCCCCATCACCTCCCCCACGTCAACACAATCTCCCCATCACTTCCACCGCATCAACGCAATCTCTGTCATCACTTCCCCCGCGTCAACAAAATCTCCCCCATCACTTCTCCCGCGTCAAAGCAATCTCCCCCATCACTTCCCCCGTGTCAACACAATCTCCCCCATCACTTCCCCCGCGTCAATACAATCTCCCCATCACTTAACCCGCGTCAACACAATCTCCCCATCACTTCCCCCACATCAGCACAATCTCCCCAATCACTTCGACGTGTCAACAGAATGTCTCCCATCACTCCCTCTGCGTGAACACAATCTCCCCCATCACTTCCCCCGCGTCAACACAATCTCCCCATCACTTCCCCGCGTCAGCACAATCTCCGTCATCACTTCCCCCGCGTCAACAATCTCCCCCATCACTCCATCCGCGTGAACACAATCTCCCCATCACTCCATCCGCGTGAACACAATCTCCCCCATCACTCCCCCGCGTGAACACAATCTCCGTCATCAATTCGCCCTCATCAACACAATCCCACCCATCACTTCCCCCGCGTCAATACAATCTTCGTCATCACTTCCCCCGCGTGAACACAAGCTCCGTCATCACTTCCCCCGCGTCAACACAATCTCCCCCATCACTTCCCCCGCGTCAACACAATCTCCCCCATCACTTCCCCCGCGTCAACACAATCTCCCCCATCACTTCCCCCGCATCAGAGCAATCTCCCTCATCACTTCCCCCGCGTCAACACAATCTCCCCCATCACTTCCCCCGCGTCAACACAATCTCCCCCATCACTTCTCCCGCGTCAACACAATCTCCCCCATCACTTCTCCCGCGTCAACACAATCTCCCAATCACTTGTCCCCGCGTCTACACAATCTCCATCATCACTTCCCCCGCGTCAGCACAATCTCCCCAATCACTTCCACGCGTGAAAACAATCTCCCCATCAATTCTCCCGCGTCAACACAATCTCCCCCATCACTTCCCCCGCGTCAACACAATCTCCCCCATCACTTCCCCCGCGTCAACACAATCTCCCCATCACTTCCCCCGCGTCAACACAATCTCCCCATCACTTCCCCCGCGTCAACACAATCTCCCCATCACTTCCCCGCATCAACACAAAATCAACCATCACTTGCCCCGCATCAACACAATCTCCCCATCACTTCCCCTGCGTCAACATAATCTCCCCATCACTTCCCCCACGTCAACACAATCTCCCCATCACTTCCCCCGCGTCAAAACAATCTCCCTCATCACTTCTCCCGCGTGAACACAATCTTCCTCATCACCTCCCCCACGTCAACACAATCTCCCCATCACTTCCCCCGTGTCAACACAATCTCCCCCATCACTTCCCCCGCGTCAATACAATCTCCCCATCACTTAACCCGCGTCAACACAATCTCCCCATCACTTCTCCCACATCAGCACAATCTCCCCAATCACTTCGACGCGTCAACAGAATGTCTCCCATCACTCCCTCTGCGTGAACACAATCTCCCCCATCACTTCCCCCGAGTCAACACAATCTCCCCATCACTTCCCCCACGTCAAAACAATCTCCCTCATCACTTCTCCCGCGTGAACACAAATTTCCTCATCACCTCCCCCACGTCAACACAATCTCCCCATCACTTCCCCCGCGTCAACACAATCTCCCCCATCACTTCCCCCACATCAGCACAATCTCCCCAATCACTTCGACGCGTCAACAGAATGTCTCCCATCACTCCCTCTGCGTGAACACAATCTCCCCCATCACTTCCCCCGAGTCAACACAATCTCCCCATCACTTCCCCTGCGTCAACACAATCTCCCCATCACTTCCCCGCGTCAGCACAATCTCCGTCATCACTTCCCCCGCGTCAACAATCTCCCCCATCACTCCATCCGCGTGAACACAATCTCCCCCATCACTCCATCCGCGTGAACACAATCTCCCCCATCACTCCCCCGCGTGAACACAATCTCCGTCATCAATTCGCCCTCATCAACACAATCCCACCCATCACTTCCCCCGCGTCAATACAATCTTCGTCATCACTTCCCCCGCGTGAACACAAGCTCCGTCATCACTTCCCCCGCGTCAACACAATCTCCCCCATCACTTCCCCCGCGTCAACACAATCTCCGTCATCACTTGCCCCGCGTTAACAGAATCTCCCCCATCACTTCTCCCGCGTCAACACAATCTCCCCCATCACTTCTCCCGCGTCAACACAATCTCCCAATCACTTGTCCCCGCGTCTACACAATCTCCATCATCACTTCCCCCGCGTCAGCACAATCTCCCCAATCACTTCCACGCGTGAAAACAATCTCCCCATCAATTCTCCCGCGTCAACACAATCTCCTCCATCACTTCCCCCGCGTCAACACAATCTCCCCCATCACTTCCCCCGCGTCAACACAATCTCCCCATCACTTCCCCCGCGTCAACACAATCTCCCCATCACTTCCCCCGCGTCAACACAATCTCCCCATCACTTCCCCGCATCAACACAAAATCAACCATCACTTGCCCCGCATCAACACAATCTCCCTCATCACTTCCCCTGCGTCAACACAATCTCCCCATCACTTCCCCCACGTTAACACAATCTCCCCATCACTTCCCCCGCGTCAAAACAATCTCCCTCATCACTTCTCCCGCGTGAACACAATCTTCCTCATCACCTCCCCCACGTCAACACAATCTCCCCATCACTTCCCCCGCGTCAACACAATCTCCCCATCACTTCCCCCACGTCAACACAATCTCCCCATCACTTCCCCCGCGTCAAAACAATCTCCCTCAACACTTCTCCCGCGTGAACACAATCTGCCCCATCACCTCCCCCACGTCAACACAATCTCCCCATCACTTCCCCCACGTCAACACAATCTCCCCATCACTTCCACCGCGTCAACACAATCTGCCCCATCACTTCCCCCGCGTCAACACAATCTCCCCATCACTTCCCCCGCGTCAACACAATCTCCCCATCACTTCCCCCGCGTCAACACAATCTCCCCATCACTTCCCCCGCGTCAACACAATCTCCCCATCACTTCCCCCACGTCAACACAATGTCCCCATCACTTCCCCCGCATCAACACAATCTGCCCATCACTTCCCCTACGTCAACACAATCTCCCCCATCACTTCCACCGCGTCAACGCAGCCTCCATCGTCACTTCACCTGCGTCTACACAATCTCTGTCATCACCTCGCCCGCGTCAACAAAATCTCCCCCATCACTTCCCCCACGTCAACACAATGTCCCCATCACTTCCCCCACGTCAACACAATGTCCCCATCACTTCCCCCACATCAACACAATGTCCCCATCACTTCCCCCACGTCAACACAATCTCCCCCATCACTTCCACCGCGTCAACGCAGCCTCCATCGTCACTTCACCTGCGTCTACACAATCTCTGTCATCACTTCCCCCGCATCAACAAAAAATCAACCATCACTTCCCCTGCGTCAACACAATCTCTGTCATCACCTCGCCCGCGTCAACAAAATCTCCCCCATCACTTCCCCCGCGTCAACACAATCACCCCATCACTTCCCCCACGTCAACACAATCTCCCCATCACATCCCCCGCATCAACACAATCTCCCCATCACTTCCCCCACGTCAACACAATCTCCCCATCACTTCCCCCGCGTCAAAACAATCTCCCTCATCACTTCTCCCGCGTGAACACAATCTTCCTCATCACCTCCCCCACGTCAACACAATCTCCCCATCACTTCCCCCGTGTCAACACAATCTCCCCCATCACTTCCCCCGCGTCAATACAATCTCCCCATCACTTAACCCGCGTCAACACAATCTCCCCATCACTTCTCCCACATCAGCACAATCTCCCCAATCACTTCGACGCGTCAACAGAATGTCTCCCATCACTCCCTCTGCGTGAACACAATCTCCCCCATCACTTCCCCCGAGTCAACACAATCTCCCCATCACTTCCCCGCGTCAGCACAATCTCCGTCATCACTTCCCCCGCGTCAACAATCTCCCCCATCACTCCATCCGCGTGAACACAATCTCCCCATCACTCCATCCGCGTGAACACAATCTCCCCCATCACTCCCCCGCGTGAACACAATCTCCGTCATCAATTCGCCCTCATCAACACAATCCCACCCATCACTTCCCCCGCGTCAATACAATCTTCGTCATCACTTCCCCCGCGTGAACACAAGCTCCGTCATCACTTCCCCCGCGTCAACACAATCTCCCCCATCACTTCCCCCGCGTCAACACAATCTCCCCCATCACTTCCCCCGCGTCAACACAATCTCCCCCATCACTTCCCCCGCATCAGAGCAATCTCCCTCATCACTTCCCCCGCGTCAACACAATCTCCCCCATCACTTCCCCCGCGTCAACACAATCTCCCCCATCACTTCTCCCGCGTCAACACAATCTCCCCCATCACTTCTCCCGCGTCAACACAATCTCCCAATCACTTGTCCCCGCGTCTACACAATCTCCATCATCACTTCCCCCGCGTCAGCACAATCTCCCCAATCACTTCCACGCGTGAAAACAATCTCCCCATCAATTCTCCCGCGTCAACACAATCTCCCCCATCACTTCCCCGCGTCAACACAATCTCCCCCATCACTTCCCCCGCGTCAACACAATCTCCCCATCACTTCCCCCGCGTCAACACAATCTCCCCATCACTTCCCCCGCGTCAACACAATCTCCCCATCACTTCCCCGCATCAACACAAAATCAACCATCACTTGCCCCGCATCAACACAATCTCCCCATCACTTCCCCTGCGTCAACATAATCTCCCCATCACTTCCCCCACGTCAACACAATCTCCCCATCACTTCCCCCGCGTCAAAACAATCTCCCTCATCACTTCTCCCGCGTGAACACAATCTTCCTCATCACCTCCCCCACGTCAACACAATCTCCCCATCACTTCCCCCGTGTCAACACAATCTCCCCCATCACTTCCCCCGCGTCAATACAATCTCCCCATCACTTAACCCGCGTCAACACAATCTCCCCATCACTTCTCCCACATCAGCACAATCTCCCCAATCACTTCGACGCGTCAACAGAATGTCTCCCATCACTCCCTCTGCGTGAACACAATCTCCCCCATCACTTCCCCCGAGTCAACACAATCTCCCCATCACTTCCCCCACGTCAAAACAATCTCCCTCATCACTTCTCCCGCGTGAACACAATCTTCCTCATCACCTCCCCCACGTCAACACAATCTCCCCATCACTTCCCCCGTGTCAACACAATCTCCCCCATCACTTCCCCCGCGTCAATACAATCTCCCCATCACTTAACCCGCGTCAACACAATCTCCCCATCACTTCCCCCACATCAGCACAATCTCCCCAATCACTTCGACGCGTCAACAGAATGTCTCCCATCACTCCCTCTGCGTGAACACAATCTCCCCCATCACTTCCCCCGAGTCAACACAATCTCCCCATCACTTCCCCTGCGTCAACACAATCTCCCCATCACTTCCCCGCGTCAGCACAATCTCCGTCATCACTTCCCCCGCGTCAACAATCTCCCCCATCACTCCATCCGCGTGAACACAATCTCCCCCATCACTCCATCCGCGTGAACACAATCTCCCCCATCACTCCCCCGCGTGAACACAATCTCCGTCATCAATTCGCCCTCATCAACACAATCCCACCCATCACTTCCCCCGCGTCAATACAATCTTCGTCATCACTTCCCCCGCGTGAACACAAGCTCCGTCATCACTTCCCCCGCGTCAACACAATCTCCCCCATCACTTCCCCCGCGTCAACACAATCTCCGTCATCACTTGCCCCGCGTTAACAGAATCTCCCCCATCACTTCTCCCGCGTCAACACAATCTCCCCCATCACTTCTCCCGCGTCAACACAATCTCCCAATCACTTGTCCCCGCGTCTACACAATCTCCATCATCACTTCCCCCGCGTCAGCACAATCTCCCCAATCACTTCCACGCGTGAAAACAATCTCCCCATCAATTCTCCCGCGTCAACACAATCTCCTCCATCACTTCCCCCGCGTCAACACAATCTCCCCCATCACTTCCCCCGCGTCAACACAATCTCCCCATCACTTCCCCCGCGTCAACACAATCTCCCCATCACTTCCCCCGCGTCAACACAATCTCCCCATCACTTCCCCGCATCAACACAAAATCAACCATCACTTGCCCCGCATCAACACAATCTCCCTCATCACTTCTCCCGCGTGAACACAATCTTCCTCATCACCTCCCCCACGTCAACACAATCTCCCCATCACTTCCCCCGCGTCAACACAATCTCCCCATCACTTCCCCCACGTCAACACAATCTCCCCATCACTTCCCCCGCGTCAAAACAATCTCCCTCAACACTTCTCCCGCGTGAACACAATCTGCCCCATCACCTCCCCCACGTCAACACAATCTCCCCATCACTTCCCCCACGTCAACACAATCTCCCCATCACTTCCCCGACGTCAAGACAATCTTCCCCATCACTTCCACCGCGTCAACACAATCTCCCCATCACTTCCCCCACGTCAACACAATCTCCCCATCACTTCCCCCACGTCAACACAATCTCCCCATCACTTCCCCCGCGTCAAAACAATCTCCCTCATCACTTCTCCCGCGTGAACACAATCTTCCTCATCACCTCCCCCACGTCAACACAATCTCCCCATCACTTCCCCCGTGTCAACACAATCTCCCCCATCACTTCCCCCGCGTCAATACAATCTCCCCATCACTTAACCCGCGTCAACACAATCTCCCCATCACTTCTCCCACATCAGCACAATCTCCCCAATCACTTCGACGCGTCAACAGAATGTCTCCCATCACTCCCTCTGCGTGAACACAATCTCCCCCATCACTTCCCCCGAGTCAACACAATCTCCCCATCACTTCCCCCACGTCAAAACAATCTCCCTCATCACTTCTCCCGCGTGAACACAATCTTCCTCATCACCTCCCCCACGTCAACACAATCTCCCCATCACTTCCCCCGTGTCAACACAATCTCCCCCATCACTTCCCCCGCGTCAATACAATCTCCCCATCACTTAACCCGCGTCAACACAATCTCCCCATCACTTCCCCCACATCAGCACAATCTCCCCAATCACTTCGACGCGTCAACAGAATGTCTCCCATCACTCCCTCTGCGTGAACACAATCTCCCCCATCACTTCCCCCGAGTCAACACAATCTCCCCATCACTTCCCCTGCGTCAACACAATCTCCCCATCACTTCCCCGCGTCAGCACAATCTCCGTCATCACTTCCCCCGCGTCAACAATCTCCCCCATCACTCCATCCGCGTGAACACAATCTCCCCCATCACTCCATCCGCGTGAACACAATCTCCCCCATCACTCCCCCGCGTGAACACAATCTCCGTCATCAATTCGCCCTCATCAACACAATCCCACCCATCACTTCCCCCGCGTCAATACAATCTTCGTCATCACTTCCCCCGCGTGAACACAAGCTCCGTCATCACTTCCCCCGCGTCAACACAATCTCCCCCATCACTTCCCCCGCGTCAACACAATCTCCGTCATCACTTGCCCCGCGTTAACAGAATCTCCCCCATCACTTCTCCCGCGTCAACACAATCTCCCCCATCACTTCTCCCGCGTCAACACAATCTCCCAATCACTTGTCCCCGCGTCTACACAATCTCCATCATCACTTCCCCCGCGTCAGCACAATCTCCCCAATCACTTCCACGCGTGAAAACAATCTCCCCATCAATTCTCCCGCGTCAACACAATCTCCTCCATCACTTCCCCCGCGTCAACACAATCTCCCCCATCACTTCCCCCGCGTCAACACAATCTCCCCATCACTTCCCCCGCGTCAACACAATCTCCCCATCACTTCCCCCGCGTCAACACAATCTCCCCATCACTTCCCCGCATCAACACAAAATCAACCATCACTTGCCCCGCATCAACACAATCTCCCCATCACTTCCCCTGCGTCAACACAATCTCCCCATCACTTCCCCCACGTTAACACAATCTCCCCATCACTTCCCCCGCGTCAAAACAATCTCCCTCATCACTTCTCCCGCGTGAACACAATCTTCCTCATCACCTCCCCCACGTCAACACAATCTCCCCATCACTTCCCCCGCGTCAACACAATCTCCCCATCACTTCCCCCACGTCAACACAATCTCCCCATCACTTCCCCCGCGTCAAAACAATCTCCCTCAACACTTCTCCCGCGTGAACACAATCTGCCCCATCACCTCCCCCACGTCAACACAATCTCCCCATCACTTCCCCCACGTCAACACAATCTCCCCATCACTTCCCCGACGTCAAGACAATCTTCCCCATCACTTCCACCGCGTCAACACAATCTCCCCATCACTTTACCCGCGTCAACACAATCTGCCCCATCACTTCCCCTACGTCAACACAATCTCCCCCATCACTTCCACCGCGTCAACGCAGCCTCCATCGTCACTTCACCTGCGTCTACACAATCTCTGTCATCACTTCCCCCGCATCAACAAAAAATCAACCATCACTTCCCCTGCGTCAACACAATCTCTGTCATCACCTCGCCCGCGTCAACAAAATCTCCCCCATCACTTCCCCCGCGTCAACACAATCTCCGTCATCATTACCCCCGGGTCAACACAATCACCCCATCACTTCCCCCACGTCAACACAATCTCCCCATCACTTCCCCCACGTCAACACAATCTCCCCATCACTTCCCCGCGTCAACACAATCTCCCCCATCACTTCCCCCACGTCAACACAATCTCCCCCATCACTTCCCCCGCGTCAACACAAAATCAACCATCACTTGCCCCGCATCAACACAATCTCCCTAATCACTTCCCCGCGTCAACACAATCTCCCCCATCACTTCCCCCACGTCAACACAATCTCCCCATCACTTCCCCGCGTCAGCACAATCTCCGTCATCACTTCCCCCGCGTCAACAATCTCCCCCATCACTCCATCCGCGTGAACACAATCTCCCCCATCACTCCCCCGCGTGAACACAATCTCCGTCATCAATTCGCCCTCATCAACACAATCCCACCCATCACTTCCCCCGCGTCAATACAATCTTCGTCATCACTTCCCCCGCGTGAACACAAGCTCCGTCATCACTTCCCCCGCGTCAACACAATCTCCCCCATCACTTCCCCCGCGTCAACACAATCTCCGTCATCACTTGCCCCGCGTTAACAGAATCTCCCCCATCACTTCTCCCGCGTCAACACAATCTCCCCCATCACTTCTCCCGCGTCAACACAATCTCCCAATCACTTGTCCCCGCGTCTACACAATCTCCATCATCACTTCCCCCGCGTCAGCACAATCTCCCCAATCACTTCCACGCGTGAAAACAATCTCCCCATCAATTCTCCCGCGTCAACACAATCTCCTCCATCACTTCCCCCGCGTCAACACAATCTCCCCCATCACTTCCCCCGCGTCAACACAATCTCCCCATCACTTCCCCCGCGTCAACACAATCTCCCCATCACTTCCCCCGCGTCAACACAATCTCCCCATCACTTCCCCTGCGTCAACACAATCTCCCCATCACTTCCCCCGCGTCAACACAATCTCCCCATCACTTCCCCAGCGTCAACACAATCTCCCCATCACTTCCCCGCTTCAACACAATCTCCCCATCACTTCCCCCGCGTCAACACAATCTCCCCATCACTTCCACCGCGTCAACACAATCTCCCCATCACTTCCCCCACGTCAACACAATCTCCCCATCACTTCCCCGACGTCAACACAATCTCCCCCATCACTTCCACCGCGTCAACGCAGCCTCCATCGTCACTTCACCCGCGTCTACACAATCTCTGTCATCACTTCCCCCGCATCAACAAAAAATCAACCATCACTTCCCCTGCGTCAACACAATCTCTGTCATCACCTCGCCCGCGTCAACAAAATCTCCCCCATCACTTCCCCAGCGTCAACACAATCTCCGTCATCATTACCCCCGGGTCAACACATTCTCCCCATCACTTCCCCGCGTCAACACAATCTCCCCATCACTTCCCCTGCGTCAACACAATCTCCCCATCACTTCCCCCGCGTCAACACAATCTCCCCAATCACTTCCACCGCATCAACACAATCTCCCCATCACTTCCCCCGCGTCAACACAATCTCCCCATCACTTCCCCCGCGTCAATACAATCTCCCCCATCACTTCCCCCACGTCAACACAATCTCCCCATCACTTCCCCCACGTCAACACAATCTCCCCATCACTTCCCCCGCGTCAACACAATCTCCCCATCACTTCCCCGCATCAACACAAAATCAACCATCACTTGCCCCGCATCAACACAATCTCCCCATCACTTCCCCTGCGTCAACACAATCTCCCCATCACTTCCCCCACGTTAACACAATCTCCCCATCACTTCCCCCGCGTCAAAACAATCTCCCTCATCACTTCTCCCGCGTGAACACAATCTTCCTCATCACCTCCCCCACGTCAACACAATCTCCCCATCACTTCCCCCGCGTCAACACAATCTCCCCATCACTTCCCCCACGTCAACACAATCTCCCCATCACTTCCCCCGCGTCAAAACAATCTCCCTCAACACTTCTCCCGCGTGAACACAATCTGCCCCATCACCTCCCCCACGTCAACACAATCTCCCCATCACTTCCCCCACGTCAACACAATCTCCCCATCACTTCCCCGACGTCAAGACAATCTTCCCCATCACTTCCACCGCGTCAACACAATCTCCCCATCACTTCCCCCGCGTCAACACAATCTGCCCCATCACTTCCACCGCGTCAACACAATCTCCCCATCACTTCCCCCACGTCAACACAATGTCCCCATCACTTCCCCCACATCAACACAATGTCCCCATCACTTCCCCCACGTCAACACAATCTCCCCCATCACTTCCACCGCGTCAACGCAGCCTCCATCGTCACTTCACCTGCGTCTACACAATCTCTGTCATCACTTCCCCCGCATCAACAAAAAATCAACCATCACTTCCCCTGCGTCAACACAATCTCTGTCATCACCTCGCACGCGTCAACAAAATCTCTCCCATCACTTCCCCAGCGTCAACACAATCTCCCCATCACTTCCCCCGCGTCAACACAATCACCCCATCACTTCCCCCACGTCAACACAATCTCCCCATCACATCCCCCGCATCAACACAATCTCCCCATCACTTCCCCCACGTCAACACAATCTCCCCATCACTTCCCCCGCGTCAACACAATCTCCCCCATCACTTCCCCCACGTCAACACAATCTCCCCCATCACTTCCCCCGCGTCAACACAAAATCAACCATCACTTGCCCCGCATCAACACAATCTCCCCAATCACTTCCCCGCGTCAACACAATCTCCCCCATCACTTCCCCCACGTCAACACAATCTCCCCATCACTTCCCCGCGTCAGCACAATCTCCGTCATCACTTCCCCCGCGTCAACAATCTCCCCCATCACTCCATCCGCGTGAACACAATCTCCCCCATCACTCCATCCGCGTGAACACAATCTCCCCCATCACTCCCCCGCGTGAACACAATCTCCGTCATCAATTCGCCCTCATCAACACAATCCCACCCATCACTTCCCCCGCGTCAATACAATCTTCGTCATCACTTCCCCCGCGTGAACACAAGCTCCGTCATCACTTCCCCCGCGTCAACACAATCTCCCCCATCACTTCCCCCGCGTCAACACAATCTCCGTCATCACTTGCCCCGCGTTAACAGAATCTCCCCCATCACTTCTCCCGCGTCAACACAATCTCCCCCATCACTTCTCCCGCGTCAACACAATCTCCCAATCACTTGTCCCCGCGTCTACACAATCTCCATCATCACTTCCCCCGCGTCAGCACAATCTCCCCAATCACTTCCACGCGTGAAAACAATCTCCCCATCAATTCTCCCGCGTCAACACAATCTCCTCCATCACTTCCCCCGCGTCAACACAATCTCCCCATCACTTCCCCCGCGTCAACACAATCTCCCCATCACTTCCCCCACGTCAACACAATCTCCCCATCACTTCCCCCGCGTCAACACAATCTCCCCCATCACTTCCCCTGCGTCAATACAATCTCCGTCATCACGTCGCCCGCATGAACACAATCTCCGTCATCACTTCCCCCGCGTCAACACAAAATCAACCATCACTTGCCCCGCATCAACACAATCTCCCCAATCACTTCCCCGCGTCAACACAATCTCCCCCATCACTTCCCCCACGTCAACACAATCTCTGTCATCACTTCCCCCGCGTCAACACAATCTCTGTCATCACTTCCCCTGCGTCAACACAATCTCCCCATCACTTCCCCCGCGTCAACACAATCTCCATCATCACTTCACCCATGTCAACTCCATCTACCCCATCACTTACCCCGCGCAACACAATCTCCCCCATCATTTCCCCCGCGTCAACACAATCTGCCCCATCACTTCCCCCACGTCAACACAATCTCCCACATCACTTCCCTAGCGTCAACACAATCTCCCCATCACTTCCCCCGAGTCAACACAATCTCCGTCATCAATTCCCCCGTGTCAACACAATCACACCCATCACTTCCGTGCGTCAACACAATCTCCCCATCACTTCCGCGCGTCAACACAATCTCCGTCATCACTTCCCCTGCGTCAACACGATCACACCCATCACTTCCGCGCGTCAACACAATCTCCATCATTACTTCCCCCACATCAACACAATCTCCCCATCACTTCTCCCTCGTCAACACAATCTCCCCTATCACTTCCCCTGCGTCAATATAATCTCCGTCATCATGTCGCCCGCATGAAAACAATCTTCGTCATCACTACCCCCGCGTCAACACAAAATCAACCATCACTTGCCCCGCATCAACACAATCTCCCCAATCACTTCCCCTGCGTCAACACAATCTGTGTCATCACTTCCCCTGCGTCAACACAATCTCTGTCATCACTTCCCCCGCGTCAACACAATCTCCGTCATCACTTCCCTGCGTCAACACAATCTCCCCCATCACTTCCCCCGCGTCAACACAATCTCCCCCATCACTTCCCCCACATCAACACAATCTCCCCCATCACTTCCCCCGCGTCAACACAATCTCCCCATCACTTCCCCCACATCAACAGAATCTCCGACATCACTTCCCCCGCGTGAACAGAATCTCCCCCATCACTTCCACCGCGTCAACACAATCTCCCCCATCACTTCCCCCGCATCAACACAATCTCCGTCATCACTTCCCCCACGTGAACACAATCTCCCCAACACTTCCCTCGCATCAAAGTAATCTCCCCCATCACTTCCCCCGCGTCAACGCAATCTCCCCATCACTTCCCCGCGTCAACACAATCTCTGTCATCACTTCCCCCGCGTCAACAAAATCTCCCCCATCACTTCCCCCGCGTCAACACAATCTCCCTCATCACTTCTCACACATCAACAAAATCTCCGTCATCACTTCCCCCGCGTCAACACAATCTCCCCCATAAACTTCCCCCGCGTCAACACAATCTCCCTCATCACTTCCCCCACATCAACAGAATCTCCGACATCACTTCCCCCGCGTGAACAGAATCTCCCCATCACTTCCCCCGCGTCAACACAACCTCCGTCATCACTTCCCCCGCGTAAACAGAATCTCCCCCATCACTGCCACCGCGTCAACACAATCTCCCCCATCACTTCCCCCGCGTCAACGCACTCTCCCCCATCACTTCCCCGCGTCAACACAATCTCTGTCATCACTTCCCCCGCGTCAACAAAATCTCCCCCATCACTTCCCCCGCGTCAACACAATCTCCCTCATCACTTTCCACACATCAACAAAATCTCCGACATCACTTCACTCGCGTCAACACAATCTCCCCCATCACTTACCCCGCGTCAACACAATCTCCCCCATCACTTTCCCCACGTTAACACAATCTCCCCCATCACTTCCCCCGCGTCAACACAATTTCCGTCAACACTTTCCCGGCGTCAAAGCAATCTCCCCCATCACTTCTCCCGCATCAACACAATCTCCCACATCACTTCCCTAGCGTCAACACAATCTCCGTCATCAATTCCCCCGCGTCAACACAATCACACCCATCACTTCCGCGCGTCAACACAATCTCCGTCATTACTTCCCCCACATCAACACAATCTCCATCATCACTTTCCCCGCTTCAACACAATCTCCCCCATAAACTTCCCCCGCGTCAACACAATCTCCCTCATCACTTCCCCCACATCAACAGAATCTCCGACATCACTTCCCCCGCGTGAACAGAATCTCCCCATCACTTCCCCCGCGTCAACACAATCTCCGTCATCACTTCCCCCGCGTGAACAGAATCTCCCCCATCACTTACACCGCGTCAACACAATCTCCGTCATCACTTCCCCCGCGTGAACACAATCTCCCCAACACTTCCCCCGCATCAAAGTAATCTCCCCCATCACTTCCCCCGCGACAACACAATCTCCGTCATCACTTCCCCCGCGTGAACAGAATCTCCCCCATCACTTACACCACGTCAACACAATCTCCGTCATCACTTCCCCCGTGTGAACACAATCTCCCCCATCACTTCCCCCGAGTCAACACAATTTCGCCATCACATCCCCCGCGACAACACAATCTCCCCATCACTTCACCCGCGTCAACACAATCTCCCCATCACTTCCCCCGCGTCAAAACAATCTCCCTCATCACTTCTCCCGCGTGAACACAATCTGCCCCATCACCTCCCCCACGTCAACACAATCTCCCCATCACTTCCCCCGCGTCAACACAATCTCCCCATCACTTCCCCGACGTCAAGACAATCTTCCCCATCACCTCCACCGCGTCAACACAATCTCCCCATCACTTCCCCCGCGTCAACACAATCTGCCCCATCACTTCCCCTACGTCAACACAATGTCCCCATCACTTCCCCCACGTCAACACAATGTCCCCATCACTTCCCCCACGTCAACACAATCTCCCCCATCACTTCCACCGCGTCAACGCAGCCTCCATCGTCACTTCACCCGCGTCTACACAATCTCTGTCATCACTTCCCCCGCATCAACAAAAAATCAACCATCACTTCCCCTGCGTCAACACAATCTCTGTCATCACCTCGCCCGCGTCAACAAAATCTCCCCCATCACTTCCCCCGCGTCAACACAATCTCCCCCATCACGTCCCCCACGTCAACACAATCTCCCCATCACTTCCCCCGCGTCAACACAATCTCCCCATCACTTCCCCGGCGTCAACACAATCTCCCCATCACTTCCCCCGCGTCAACACAATCTCCCCATCACTTCCCCCGCGTCAACACAATCTGCCCAATCACTTCCCCTACGTCAACACAATGTCCCCATCACTTCCCCCACGTCAACACAATGTCCCCATCACTTCCCCCACGTCAACACAATCTCCCCCATCACTTCCACCGCGTCAACGCAGCCTCCATCGTCACTTCACCCGCGTCTACACAATCTCTGTCATCACTTCCCCCGCATCAACAAAAAATCAACCATCACTTCCCCTGCGTCAACACAATCTCTGTCATCACCTCGCCCGCGTCAACAAAATCTCCCCCATCACTTCCCCAGCGTCAACACAATCTCCGTCATCATTACCCCCGGGTCAACACAATCTCCCCATCACTTTACCCGCGTCAACACAATCTCCCCCATCACTTCCCCTGCGTCAACACAATCTCCCCCATCACTTCCCCTGCGTCAACACAATCTCCCCATCACTTCCCCCGCGTCAACACAATCTCCCCCATCACTTCCCCCGCGTCAACACAATCTCCCCATCACTTCCCCCGCGTGAACACAATCTCCCCATCACTTCCCCCGCGTCAAAACAATCTCCCCATCACTTCCCCCGCGTCAACACAATCTCCCCATCACTTCCCCCGCGTCAAAACAATCTCCCCATCACTTCCCCCACGTCAACACAATCTCCCCATCACTTCCCCCGCGTCAACACAATCTCCCCATCACTTCCCCGCTTCAACACAATCTCCCCATCACTTCCCCCACATCAACACAATCTCCCCATCACTTCCCCCGCGTCAACACAATCTCCCCATCACTTCCCCCGCGTCAACACAATCTCCCCATCACTTCCCCCACGTCAACACAATCTCCCCATCACTTCCCCCGCGTCAACACAATCTCCCCATCACTTCCCCGGCGTCAACACAATCTCCCCATCACTTCCCCCGCGTCAACACAATCTCCCCATCACTTCCCCCACGTCAACACAATCTCCCCATCACTTCCCCCGCGTCAACACAAACTCCCCCATCACTTCCCCTGCGTCAACACAATCTCCCCATCACTTCCCCCGCGTCAAAACAATCTCCCTCATCACTTCTCCCGCGTGAACACAATCTGCCCCATCACCTCCCCCACGTCAACACAATCTCCCCATCACATCCCCCGCGTCAACACAATCTCCCCATCACTTCCCCCACATCAACAGAATCTCCGACATCACTTCCCCCGCGTGAACAGAATCTCCCCCATCACTTACACCACGTCAACACAATCTCCGTCATCACTTCCCCCGTGTGAACACAATCTCCCCCATCACTTCCCCCGAGTCAACACAATTTCGCCATCACATCCCCCGCGACAACACAATCTCCCCATCACTTCACCCGCGTCAACACAATCTCCCCATCACTTCCCCCGCGTCAAAACAATCTCCCTCATCACTTCTCCCGCGTGAACACAATCTGCCCCATCACCTCCCCCACGTCAACACAATCTCCCCATCACTTCCCCCGCGTCAACACAATCTCCCCATCACTTCCCCGACGTCAAGACAATCTTCCCCATCACCTCCCCCACGTCAACACAATCTCCCCATCACTTCCCCCGCGTCAACACAATCTCCCCCATCACTTACACCGCGTCAACGCAGCCTCCATCGTCACTTCACCCGCGTCTACACAATCTCTGTCATCACTTCCCCCGCATCAACAAAAAATCAACCATCACTTCCCCTGCGTCAACACAATCTCTGTCATCACCTCGCCCGCGTCAACAAAATCTCTCCCATCACTTCCCCCGCGTCAACACAATCTCCCCATCACTTCCCCCACGTCAACACAATCTCCCCATCACTTCCCCCGCGTCAACACAATCTCCCCCATCACTTTCCCCGCGTCAACACAATCTCCCCATCACTTCCCCCGCGTCAACACAATCTCCCCCATCACTTCCCCAGCGTCAACACAATCTCCCCCATCACTTCCCCTGCGTCAATACAATCTCCGTCATCACGTCGCCCGCATGAACACAATCTCCGTCATCACTTCCCCCGCGTCAACACAAAATCAACCATCACTTGCCCCGCATCAACACAATCTCCCCAATCACTTCCCCGCGTCAACACAATCTCCCCCATCAGTTCCCCCACGTCAACACAATCTCTGTCATCACTTCCCCCGCGTCAACACAATCTCTGTCATCACTTCCCCTGCGTCAACACAATCTCCCCATCACTCCCCCCGCGTCAACACAATCTCCATCATCACTTCACCCATGTCAACTCCATCTACCCCATCACTTACCCCGCGCAACACAATCTCCCCCATCATTTCCCCCGCGTCAACACAATCTGCCCCATCACTTCCCCCACGTCAACACAATCTCCCACATCACTTCCCTAGCGTCAACACAATCTCCCCATCACTTCCCCCGAGTCAACACAGTCTCCGTCATCACTTCCCCTGCGTCAACACAATCTCCGTCATCACTTCCCCGCGTCAACACAATCTCCCCCATCACTTCCCCGCGTCAACACAATCTCCCCCATCACTTCCCCCGCATCAACACAATCTCCTCCATCACTTCCCCCGCGTCAACACAATCTCCCCATCACTTCCCCCACATCAACAGAATCTCCGACATCACTTCCCCCGCGTGAACAGAATCTCCCCCATCACTTCCACCGCGTCAACACAATCTCCCCCATCACTTCCCCCGCGTCAACACAATCTCCGTCATCACTTCCCCAACGTGAACACAATCTCCCCAACACTTCCCTCGCATCAAAGTAATCTCCCCCATCACTTCCCCTGCGTCAACGCAATCTCCCCATCACTTCCCCGCGTCAACACAATCTCTGTCATCACTTCCCCCGCGTCAACAAAATCTCCCTCATCACTTACCCCGCGTCAACACAATCTCCCCCATCACTTTCCCCACGTTAACACAATCTCCGTCATCACTTACCCCGCGTCAAAGCAATCTCTCCCATCACTTCCCCCGCGTCAACACAATCTCCGTCATCACTTACCCCGCGTCAACACGATCTCCGTCATCACTTCACCCATGTCAACTCCATCTACCCCATCACTTCCCCCGCGTCAACACAATCTCCCTCATCACTTCCCTAGCGTCAACACAATCTCCGTCATCAATTCCCCCGCGTCAACACAATCACACCCATCACTTCTGCGCGTCAACACAATCTCCGTCATTACTTCCCCCACATCAACACAATCTCCGTCATCACTTCCCCCGCGTCAACACAATCTCCCCCATAAACTTCCCCCGCGTCAACACAATCTCCCTCATCACTTCCCCGACATCAACAGAATCTCCGACATCACTTCCCCGCGTGAACAGAATCTCCCCATCACTACCCCCGCGTCAACACAATCTCCGTCATCACTTCTCCCGCGTGAACAGAATCTCCCCCATCACTTACACCGCGTCAACACAATCTCCGTCATCACTTCCCCCGCGTGAACACAATCTCCCCAACACTTCCCCCGCATCAAAGTAATCTCCCCCATCACTTCCCCCGCGACAACACAATCTCCGTCATCACTTCCCCCGCGTCAACACAATCTCCCCCATCACTTCCCCCAGGTCAACACAATCTCCCCAATCACTTCCACGCGTGAAAACAATCTCCCCATCAATTCTCCCGCGTCAACAAAATCTCACCTATCACTTGCCCGGCGTCAACACAATCTCACCCATCACTTTCTCCGCGTCAACACAATCTCCGTCATCACTTACCCCGCGTCAAAGCAATCTCTCCCATCACTTCTCCCGCGTCAACACAATCTCCGTCATCACTTACCCCGCGTCAACACGATCTCCGTCATCACTTCACCCATGTCAACTCCATCTACCCCATCACTTACCCCGCGTCAACACAATCTCCCCCATCACTTCCCCCGCGTCAACACAATCTCCCCATCACTTCCCCCACGTCAACACAATCTCCCCATCACTTCCCCCGCATCAACACAATCTCCCCCATCACTTCCCCCGCGTCAACACAATCTCCCCATCACTTCCCCCACGTCAACACAATATCCCCATCACTTCCCCGACGTCAAGACAATCTTCCCCATCACTTCCACCGCGTCAACACAATCTCCCTCATCACTTCCCCCGCGTGAACACAATCTGCCCCATCACCTCCCCCACGTCAACACAATCTCCCCATCACTTCCCCCGCGTCAACACAATCTCCCCATCACTTCCCCGACGTCAAGACAATCTTCCCCATCACTTCCACCGCGTCAACACAATCTCCCCATAACTTCCCCATGTCAACACAATCTCCCCCATCACTACCCCTGCGTCAACACAATTTCCCCCATCACTTCCCCAGCATCAACACAATCTCCGTCATCACGTCGCCCGCATGAACACAATCTCCATCATCACTTCCCCCGTGTCAACGCAAAATCAACCATCACTTGCCCCGCATCAACACAATCTCCCCAATCACTTCCCAGCGTCAACACAATCTCTTTCATCACTTCCCCCGCGTCAACACAATCTCAGCCATCACTTCCCCTGCGCCAACACAATCTCCCCATCACTTCCCCAACATCAACACAATCTCCCCCATCACTTCCCCCGAGTCAACACAATCTCGCCATCACATCCCCCGCGACAACACAATCTCCCCATCACTTCACCCGTGTCAACACAATCTCCCCATCATTTGTCCCCGCGTCTACACAATCTCCGTCATCACTTCTCCCGCGTCAAAGCAATCTCCCCCATCACTTCCCCCGCGTCAACAGGATCTCCCCCATCACTCCCCCCTGAGTCAACACAATCTCCATCATCACTTCCTCCACATCAACACAATCTCCCCCATCACTTCCCCCGAGTCAACACAATCTCACCATCACATCCCCCGCGACAACACAATCTCCCCATCACTTCACCCGCGTCAACACAATCTCCCCCATCACTTCCCCCAGGTCAACACAATCTCCCCATCACTTGTCCCCGCGTCTACACAATCTCCGTCATCACTTCCCCCGCGTCAGCACAATCTCCCCAATCACTTCCACGCGTGAACACAATCTCCCCATCAATTCTCCCGCGTCAACAAAATCTCACCTATCACTTGCCCGGCGTCAACACAATCTCTCCCATCACTTCCCCCGCGTCAACAAAATCTCCGTCATCACGTACCCCGCGTCAAAGCAATCTCCCCCATCACTTCCCCCGCGTCAACACAATCTCCCCATCACTTCCCCGCGTCAACACAATCTCCCCATCACTTCCCCGCGTCAACACAATCTCGCAATCTCGCCATCACTTCCCCCGCGTCAACACAATCTCCCCATCACTTCACCCGCATCAACATAATCTCCGTCATCACTTCACCCACGTCAGCACAATCTCCCCAATCACTTCGACGCGTCAACAGAATCTCTCCTATCACTCCCCCTGCGTGAACACAATCTCCCCCATCACTTCCCCCGAGTCAACACAATCTCCCCATCACTTCACCCGCGTCAACACAATCTCCCCTATCACTTGCCCGGCATCAACACAATCTCCCCAGCACTTCCCCGCGTCAACACAATCTCCCCCATCACTTCCCTCGCGTCAACACAATCTCCCCATCACTTCCCCCGCGTCAACACAATCTCCCCCATCACTTCCCCCGCGTCAACACAATCTCCCCATCACTTCCCCGCTTCAACACAATCTCCCCCATCACTTCCCCCACATCAACACAATCTCCCCCATCACTTCCCCCGCGTCAACACAATCTCCCCATCACTTCCCCCGCATCAAAGCAATCTCCCCATCACTTCCCCCGCGTCAACACGATCTCTGCAATCACTTCCCCCGAGTCAACAAAATCTCCCCGATCACTTCCCCCGCATCAACACAATCTCCGTCATCACTTCCCCGCGTCAACAATCTCCCCCATCACTTCCCCCGCGTGAACACAATCTCCCCCATCACTCCATCCGCGTGAACACAATCTCCCCCATCACTCCCCCGCGTGAACACAATCTCCGTCATCAATTCGCCCTCGTCAACACGATCCCACCCATCACTTCCCCCGCGTCAATACAATCTAGGTCATCACTTTCCCCGCGTGAACACAAGCTCCGTCATCACTTCCCCCGCGTGAACACAATCTCCCCCATCACTTCCCCGTGTCAACACAATCTCCGTCATCACTTGCCGCGCGTCAACACAATCTCCCACATCACTTCCCCCACGTCAACACAATCTCCGTCATCACTTCCCCCGCGTCAACACAATCTCCGTCATCACTTGCCCCGCGTTAACAGAATCTCCCCCATCACTTCTCCCGCGTCAATACAATCTCCGTAATCAAATCCCCCCACATCAACACAATCTCCCCCATCACTTCTCCAGCGTCAACACAATCTCCCGCATCACTTCCCCCACATCAACACAATCTCCGTCATCACTTCCCCCGCGTCAACACAATCTCCCCATCACTTCCCCCGCGTCAACACAATTTCCCCCATCACTTCCACTGCGTCAACGCAGTCTCCATCGTCACTTCACCTGCGTCTACACAATCTCTGTCATCACCTCGCCCGCGTCAACAAAATCTCCCCCATCACTTCCCCAGCGTCAACACAATCTCCGTCATCATTACCCCCGGGTCAACACAATCTCCCCATCACTTCACCCGCGTCAACACAATCTCCCCATCACTTCCCCCGCGTCAACACAATCTCCCCCATCACTTCCCCCGCGTCAACACAATCTCCCCATCACTTCCCCCGCGTCAACACAATCTCCCCAATCACTTCCACCGCATCAACACAATCTCCCCCATCACTTCCACCGCGTCAACACAATCTCCCCCATCACTTCCACCGCGTCAACGCAGTCTCCATCGTCACTTCACCTGCGTCTACACAATCTCTGTCATCACCTCGCCCGCGTCAACAAAATCTCCCCCATCACTTCCCCAGCGTCAACACAATCTCCGTCATCATTACCCCCGGGTCAACACAATCTCCCCATCGCTTTACCCGCGTCAACACAATCTCCCCATCACTTCCCCCGCGTCAACACAATCTCCCCATCACTTCCCCCGCGTCAACACAATCTCCCCATCACTTCTCCCTCGTCAACACAATCTCCCCATCACGTCCCCCGCGTCAACACAATCTCCCCATCACTTCCCCCGCGTCAACACAATCTCCCCATCACTTCTCCCTCGTCAACACAATCTCCCCATCACTTCCCCCGCGTGAACACAATCTCCCCATCACTTCCCCCGCGTCAACACAATCTCCCCATCACTTCCCCCGCGTCAACACAATCTCCCCCATCACTTCCCCGCTTCAACACAATCTCCCCCATCACTTTCCCCACATCAACACAATCTCCCCATCACTTCTCCCTCGTCAACACAATCTCCCCCATCACTTCCCCCACGTCAACACAATCTCCCCCATCACTTCCCCCACGTCAACACAATCTCCGTCATCACTTCACCCATGTCAACTCCATCTACCCCATCACTTACCCCGCGTCAACACAATCACCCCCATCACTTCCCCCGCGTCAACACAATCTCCCCATCACTTCCCCGCGTCAACACAATCTCCCCATCACTTCCCCGCGTCAACACAATCTCGCAATCTCGCCATCACTTCCCTCACGTCAACACAATCTCCCCATCACTTCACCCGCATCAACATAATCTCCGTCATCACTTCACCCACGTCAGCACAATCTCCCCAATCACTTCGACGCGTCAACAGAATCTCTCCTATCACTCCCCCTGCGTGAACACAATCTCCCCCATCACTTCCCCCGAGTCAACACAATCTCCCCATCACTTCACCCGCGTCAACACAATCTCCCCATCACTTGTCCCCACATCTACACAATCTCCGTCATCACTTCCCCCGTGTCAGCACAATCTCCCCAATCACTTCCACGCGTGAACACAATCTCCCCATCAATTCTCCCACATCAACAAATTCTCCCCTATCACTTGCCCGGCATCAACACAATCTCCCCAGCACTTACCCCGCGTCAACACAATCTCCCCCATCACCTCGCCCGCGTCAACACAATCTCCCCCATCACTTCCCCGACGTCAAGACAATCTTCCCCATCACTTTCACCGCGTCAACACAATCTCCCCATCACTTCCCCCGCGTCAACACAATCTCCGTCATGACCTCCTCAGCGTCAAAGCAATGTCCCCCATCACTTCCACCGCGTCAACACAATCTCCCCATCACTTCCCCGCATCAACACAATCTCCCCCATCACTTCCCTCGCGTCAACACAATCTCCCCATCACTTCCCCCGCGTCAACACAATCTCCCCCATCACTTCCCCCGCGTCAACACAATCTCCCCATCACTTCCCCCGCGTCAACACAATCTCCCCATCACTTCCCCGCTTCAACACAATCTCCCCCATCACTTCCCCGCGTCAACACAATCTCCCCATCACTTCCCCCGCGTCAACACAATCTCCGTCATCACTTCCCCGCGTCAACACAATCCCCCCCATCACTTCCCCCACATCAACACAATCTCCCCCATCACTTCCCCCGCGTCAACACAATCTCCCCATCACTTCCCCCGCATCAAAGCAATCTCCCCATCACTTCCCCCGCGTCAACACGATCTCTGCAATCACTTCCCCCGAGTCAACAAAATCTCCCCGATCACTTCCCCCGCATCAACACAATCTCCGTCATCACTTCCCCACGTCAACAATCTCCCCCATCACTTCCCCCGCGTGAACACAATCTCCCCCATCACTCCATCCGCGTGAACACAATCTCCCCCATCACTCCCCCGCGTGAACACAATCTCCGTCATCAATTCGCCCTCGTCAACACAATCCCACCCATCACTTCCCCCGCGTCAATACAATCTAGGTCATCACTTTCCCCGCGTGAACACAAGCTCCGTCATCACTTCCCCCGCGTGAACACAATCTCCCCCATCACTTCCCCGTGTCAACACAATCTCCGTCATCACTTGCCGCGCGTCAACACAATCTCCCACATCACTTCCCCCACGTCAACACAATCTCCGTCATCACTTCCCCCGCGTCAACACAATCTCCGTCATCACTTGCCCCGCGTTAACAGAATCTCCCCCATCACTTCTCCCGCGTCAATACAATCTCCGTAATCAAATCCCCCCACATCAACACAATCTCCCCCATCACTTCTCCAGCGTCAACACAATCTCCCGCATGACTTCCCCCACATCAACACAATCTCCGTCATCACTTCCCCCGCGTCAAAACAATCTCCCCCATCACTTCCCCGCGTGAACACAATCTCCCCCATCACTTCCCCCACGTCAACACAATCTCCCCATCACTTCCCCCGCGTCAAAACAATCTCCCCATCACTTCCCCCGCGTGAACACAATCTCCCCCATCACTTCCCCGCGTCAACACAATCTCCCCATCACTTCCCCCGCGTCAACACAATCTCCCCATCACTTCCCCCGCGACAACACAATCTCCCCATCACTTCCCCCGCGTCAACAGAATCTCCCCCATCACTTCCACTGCGTCAACGCAGTCTCCATCGTCACTTCACCTGCGTCTACACAATCTCTGTCATCACCTCGCCCGCGTCAACAAAATCTCCCCCATCACTTCCCCAGCGTCAACACAATCACACCCATCACTTCCCCCGCGTCAACACAATCTCCCCATCACTTCCCCCACGTCAACACAATCTCCCCCATCACTTCCCCCGCGTCAACACAATCTCCCCATCACTTCCCCCGCGTCAACACAATCTCCCCATCACTTCTCCCTCGTCAACACAATCTCCCCCATCACTTCCCCCACGTCAACACAATCTCCCCCATCACTTCCCCCGCGTCAACACAATCTCCGTCATCACTTGCCCCGCGTTAACAGAATCTCCCACATCACTTCCCCCACGTCAACACAATCTCCCCCATCACTTCCACCGCGTCAACACAATCTCCATCATCACTTGCCCCGCGTTAACAGAATCTCCCCCATCACTTCTCCAGCGTCAACACAATCTCCCGCATCACTTCCCCCACATCAACACAATCTCCGTCATCACTTCCCCCGCGTCAAAACAATCTCCCCCATCACTTCCCCCGCGTGAACACAATCTCCCCCATCACTTCCCCCACGTCAACACAATCTCCCCATCACTTCCCCCGCGTCAAAACAATCTCCCCCATCACTTCCCCCGCGTGAACACAATCTCCCCCATCACTTCTCCCGCGTCAACACAATCTCCCCATCACTTCCACCGCGTCAACACAATCTCCCACATCACTTCCCCCGCGTCAACACAATCTCCCCATCACTTCCCCCGCGTCAACACAATCTCCCCATCACTTCCCCCGTGTCAACACAATTTCCCCCATCACTTCCACCGCGTCAACGCAGTCTCCATCGTCACTTCACCTGCGTCTACACAATCTCTGTCATCACCTCGCCCGCGTCAACAAAATCTCCCCCATCACTTCCCCAGCGTCAACACAATCTCCGTCATCATTACCCCCGGGTCAACACAATCTCCCCATCGCTTTACCCGCGTCAACACAATCTCCCCATCACTTCCCCCGCGTCAACACAATCTCCCCATCACTTCCCCCGCGTCAACACAATCTCCCACATCACTTCCCCCACGTCAACACAATCTCCCCATCACTTCCCCCGCGTCAACACAATCTCCCCATCACTTCCCCAGCGTCAACACAATCTCCCCATCACTTCCCCCGTGTCAACACAATTTCCCCTATCACTTCCACCGCGTCAACGCAGTCTCCATCGTCACTTCACCTGCGTCTACACAATCTCTGTCATCACCTCGCCCGCGTCAACAAAATCTCCCCCATCACTTCCCCAGCGTCAACACAATCTCCGTCATCATTACCCCCGGGTCAACACAATCTCCCCATCACTTCACCCGCGTCAACACAATCTCCCCATCACTTCCCCCGCGTCAACACAATCTCCCCATCACTTCCCCCGTGTCAACACAATCTCCCCATCACTTCCCCCGCGTCAACACAATCTCCCCCATCACTTTACCCGCGTCAACACAATCTCCCCATCACTTCCCCCGCGTGAACACAATCTCCCCCATCACTTCCCCCGCGTCAACACAATCTCCCCATCACTTCCCCCGCGTCAACACAATCTCCCCAATCACTTCCACCGCATCAACACAATCTCCCCCATCACTTCCACCGCGTCAACACAATCTCCCCATCACTTCCCCGCGTCAACACAATCTCCCCATCACTTCCCCCACGTCAACAGAATCTCTCCCATCACTTCCACCGCGTCAACGCAGTCTCCATCGTCACTTCACCTGCGTCTACACAATCTCTGTCATCACCTCGCCCGCGTCAACAAAATCTCCCCCATCACTTCCCCAGCGTCAACACAATCTCCGTTATCATTACCCCCGGGTCAACACAATCTCCCCATCACTTTACCCGCGTCAACACAATCTCCCCATCACTTCCCCCGCGTGAACACAATCTCCCCATCACTTCCCCCGCGTCAACACAATCTCCCCCATCACTTCCCCCGCGTGAACACAATCTCCCCCATCACTTCCCCCGCGTCAACACAATCTCCCCATCACTTCCCCCGCGTCAACACAATCTCCCCAATCACTTCCCCCGCGTCAACACAATCTCCCCATCACTTCCCCCGCGTCAACACAATCTCCCCCATCACTTCCACCGCGTCAACGCAGTCTCCATCGTCACTTCACCTGCGTCTACACAATCTCCCCCATCACTTCCACCGCGTCAACGCAGTCTCCATCGTCACTTCCCCTGCGTCAACACAATCTCTGTCATCACCTCGCCCGCGTCAACAAAATCTCCCCCATCACTTCCCCAGCGTCAACACAATCTCCGTCATTATTACCCCCGGGTCAACACATTCTCCCCATCACTTCCCCCGCGTCAACACAATCTCCCCCATCACTTCCCCGCTTCAACACAATCTCCCCCATCACTTCCCCCACATCAACACAATCTCCCCATCACTTCTCCCTCGTCAACACAATCTCCCCCATCACTTCCCCCACGTCAACACAATCTCCCCCATCACTTCCCCCGCGTCAACACAATCTCCGTCGTCACTTGCCCCGCGTTAACAGAATCTCCCCCATCACTTCCCCCACGTCAACACAATCTCCCCCATCACTTCCCCCACGTTAACACAATCTCCCCCATCACTTCCCCCGCGTCAACACAATCTCCGTCATCACTTGCCCCGCGTTAACAGAATCTCCGTCATCACTTCCCCCGCGTCAACACAATCTCCCCATCACTTCCCCCACATCAACACAATCTCCGTCATCACTTCCCCCGCGTCAACACAATCTCCGTCATCACTTCTCCAGCGTCAACACAATCTCCCGCATCACTTCCCCCACATCAACACAATCTCCGTCATCACTTCCCCCGCGTCAAAACAATCTCCCCCATCACTTCCCCCGCGTGAACACAATCTCCCCCATCACTTACCCCACGGCAACACAATCTCCCCATCACTTCCCCCGCGTCAAAACAATCTCCCCCATCACTTCCCCCGCGTGAACACAATCTCCCCATCACTTCCACCGCGTCAACACAATCTCCCCCATCACTTCCCCTGCGTCAACACAATCTCCCCATCACTTCCCCCGTGTAAACACAATTTCCCCCATCACTTCTACCGCGTCAACGCAGTCTCCATCGTCACTTCACCTGCGTCTACACAATCTCTGTCATCACCTCGCCCGCGTCAACAAAATCTCCCCCATCACTTCCCCAGCATCAACACAATCTCTGTCATCACTTCCCCCGCGTCAACACAATCTCTGTCATCACTTCCCCTGCGTCAACAAAATCTCCCCCATCACTTCCCCCGCGTCAATACAATCACACCCATCACTTCCCCGCGTCAACACAATCTCCCCATCAGTTACCCCACGTCAACACAATCTCCCCCATCACTTCCCCCACGTCAACACAATCTCCGTCATCACTTCCCCGCGTCAACACAATCTCCCCCATCACTTCCCCCACATCAACACAATCTCCCCCATCACTTCCCCCGCGTCAACACAATCTCCCCATCACTTCCCCCGCATCAAAGAAATCTCCCCATCACTTCCCCCGCGTCAACACGATCTCTGCAATCACTTCCCCCGAGTCAACAAAATCTCCCCGATCACTTCCCCCGCATCAACACAATCTCCGTCATCACTTCCCCGCGTCAACAATCTCCCCCATCACTTCCCCCGCGTGAACACAATCTCCCCCATCACTCCATCCGCATGCACACAATCTCCCCCATCACTCCCCCCGCGTGAACACAATCGCCGTCATCAATTCACCCTCGTCAACACAATCCCACCCATCACTTCCCCCGCGTCAATACAATCTAGGTCATCACTTCCCCCGCGTGAACACAAGCTCCGTCATCACTTCCCCCGCGTGAACACAAGCTCCGTCATCACTTCCCCCGCGTCAACACAATCTCCCCCATCACTTCTCCCGCGTCAACACAATCTCCCCCATCACTTCCCCCGCGTCAACACAATCTCCCCCATCACTTCCCCGTGTCAACACAATCTCCGTCATCACTTGCCCCGCGTCAACACAATCTCCGTCATCACTTCCCCCTTGTCAACACAATCTCCGTCATCACTTCCCCCTTGTCAACACAATCTCCGTCATCACTTCTCCCGCGTGAACAGAATCTCCCCCATCACTTACACCGCGTCAACACAATCTCCGTCATCACTTCCCCCACGTGAACACAATCTCCCCAACACTTCCCCCGCATCAAAGTAATCTCCCCATCACTTCTCCCTCGTCAACACAATCTCCCCCATCACTTCCCCACGTCAACACAATCTCCCCCATCACTTCCCCCGCGTCAACACAATCTCCGTCATCACTTGCCCCGCGTTAACAGAATCTCCCACATCACTTCCCCCACGTCAACACAATCTCCCCCATCACTTCCACCGCGTCAACACAATCTCCGTCATCACTTGCCCCGCGTTAACAGAATCTCCCCCATCACTTCTCCAGCGTCAACACAATCTCCCGCATCACTTCCCCCACATCAACACAATCTCCGTCATCACTTCCCCCGCGTCAAAACAATCTCCCCCATCACTTCCCCCGCGTGAACACAATCTCCCCCATCACTTCCCCCACGTCAACACAATCTCCCCATCACTTCCCCCGCGTCAAAACAATCTCCCCCATCACTTCCCCCGCGTGAACACAATCTCCCCCATCACTTCTCCCGCGTCAACACAATCTCCCCATCACTTCCACCGCGTCAACACAATCTCCCCATCACTTCCCCAGCGTCAACACAATCTCCCCATCACTTCCCCCGTGTCAACACAATTTCCCCCATCACTTCCACCGCGTCAACGCAGTCTCCATCGTCACTTCACCTGCGTCTACACAATCTCTGTCATCACCTCGCCCGCGTCAACAAAATCTCCCCCATCACTTCCCCAGCGTCAACACAATCTCCGTCATCATTACCCCCGGGTCAACACAATCTCCCCATCACTTCACCCGCGTCAACACAATCTCCCCATCACTTCCCCCGTGTCAACACAATCTCCCCATCACTTCCCCCGCGTCAACACAATCTCCCCCATCACTTTACCCGCGTCAACACAATCTCCCCATCACTTCCCCCGCGTGAACACAATCTCCCCCATCACTTCCCCCGCGTCAACACAATCTCCCCATCACTTCCCCCGCGTCAACACAATCTCCCCAATCACTTCCACCGCATCAACACAATCTCCCCCATCACTTCCACCGCGTCAACACAATCTCCCCATCACTTCCCCGCGTCAACACAATCTCCCCATCACTTCCCCCACGTCAACAGAATCTCTCCCATCACTTCCACCGCGTCAACGCAGTCTCCATCGTCACTTCACCTGCGTCTACACAATCTCTGTCATCACCTCGCCCGCGTCAACAAAATCTCCCCCATCACTTCCCCAGCGTCAACACAATCTCCGTCATCATTACCCCCGGGTCAACACATTCTCCCCATCACTTCCCCCGCGTCAACACAATCTCCCCCATCACTTCCCCGCTTCAACACAATCTCCCCCATCACTTCCCCCACATCAACACAATCTCCCCATCACTTCTCCCTCGTCAACACAATCTCCCCCATCACTTCCCCCACGTCAACACAATCTCCCCCATCACTTCCCCCACGTCAACACAATCTCCGTCGTCACTTGCCCCGCGTTAACAGAATCTCCCCCATCACTTCCCCCACGTCAACACAATCTCCCCCATCACTTCCCCCGCGTCAACACAATCTCCGTCATCACTTGCCCCGCGTTAACAGAATCTCCCCCATCACTTCTCCAGCGTCAACACAATCTCCCGCATCACTTCCCCCACATCAACACAATCTCCGTCATCACTTCCCCCGCGTCAAAACAATCTCCCCCATCACTTCCCCCGCGTGAACACAATCTCCCCCATCACTTACCCCACGGCAACACAATCTCCCCATCACTTCCCCCGCGTCAAAACAATCTCCCCCATCACTTTCCCCGCGTGAACACAATCTCCCCATCACTTCCCCCGCGTCAACACAATCTCCCCATCACTTCCACCGCGTCAACACAATCTCCCCCATCACTTCCCCTGCGTCAACACAATCTCCCCATCACTTCCACCGCGTCAACACAATCTCCCCATCACTTCCCCCGCGTCAACACAATCTCCCCATCACTTTACCCGCGTCAACACAATCTCCCCATCACTTCCCCCGTGTAAACACAATCTCCCCCATCACTTCTACCGCGTCAACGCAGTCTCCATCGTCACTTCACCTGCGTCTACACAATCTCTGTCATCACCTCGCCCGCGTCAACAAAATCTCCCCCATCACTTCCCCAGCGTCAACACAATCTCTGTCATCACTTCCCCCGCGTCAACACAATCTCTGTCATCACTTCCCCTGCGTCAACAAAATCTCCCCCATCACTTCCCCCGCGTCAATACAATCACACCCATCACTTCCCCGCGTCAACACAATCTCCCCATCAGTTACCCCACGTCAACACAATCTCCCCCATCACTTCCCCCACGTCAACACAATCTCCGTCATCACTTCCCCGCGTCAACACAATCTCCCCCATCACTTCCCCCACATCAACACAATCTCCCCCATCACTTCCCCCGCGTCAACACGATCTCTGCAATCACTTCCCCCGAGTCAACAAAATCTCCCCGATCACTTCCCCCGCATCAACACAATCTCCGTCATCACTTCCCCGCGTCAACAATCTCCCCCATCACTTCCCCCGCGTGAACACAATCTCCCCCATCACTCCATCCGCATGCACACAATCTCCCCCATCACTCCCCCGCGTGAACACAATCGCCGTCATCAATTCACCCTCGTCAACACAATCCCACCCATCACTTCCCCCGCGTCAATACAATCTAGGTCATCACTTCCCCCGCGTGAACACAAGCTCCGTCATCACTTCCCCCGCGTGAACACAAGCTCCGTCATCACTTCCCCCGCGTCAACACAATCTCCCCCATCACTTCCCCCACATCAACACAATCTCCCCCATCACTTCCCCCGCGTCAACACAATCTCCCCATCACTTCCCCCGCATCAAAGCAATCTCCCCATCACTTCCCCCGCGTCAACACGATCTCTGCAATCACTTCCCCCGAGTCAACAAAATCTCCCCGATCACTTCCCCCGCATCAACACAATCTCCGTCATCACTTCCCCACGTCAACAATCTCCCCCATCACTTCCCCCGCGTGAACACAATCTCCCCCATCACTCCATCCGCGTGAACACAATCTCCCCCATCACTCCCCCGCGTGAACACAATCTCCGTCATCAATTCGCCCTCGTCAACACAATCCCACCCATCACTTCCCCCGCGTCAATACAATCTAGGTCATCACTTTCCCCGCGTGAACACAAGCTCCGTCATCACTTCCCCCGCGTGAACACAATCTCCCCCATCACTTCCCCGTGTCAACACAATCTCCGTCATCACTTGCCGCGCGTCAACACAATCTCCCACATCACTTCCCCCACGTCAACACAATCTCCGTCATCACTTCCCCCGCGTCAACACAATCTCCGTCATCACTTGCCCCGCGTTAACAGAATCTCCCCCATCACTTCTCCCGCGTCAATACAATCTCCGTAATCAAATCCCCCCACATCAACACAATCTCCCCCATCACTTCTCCAGCGTCAACACAATCTCCCGCATGACTTCCCCCACATCAACACAATCTCCGTCATCACTTCCCCCGCGTCAAAACAATCTCCCCCATCACTTCCCCGCGTGAACACAATCTCCCCCATCACTTCCCCCACGTCAACACAATCTCCCCATCACTTCCCCCGCGTCAAAACAATCTCCCCATCACTTCCCCCGCGTGAACACAATCTCCCCCATCACTTCCCCGCGTCAACACAATCTCCCCATCACTTCCCCCGCGTCAACACAATCTCCCCATCACTTCCCCCGCGACAACACAATCTCCCCATCACTTCCCCCGCGTCAACAGAATCTCCCCCATCACTTCCACTGCGTCAACGCAGTCTCCATCGTCACTTCACCTGCGTCTACACAATCTCTGTCATCACCTCGCCCGCGTCAACAAAATCTCCCCCATCACTTCCCCAGCGTCAACACAATCACACCCATCACTTCCCCCGCGTCAACACAATCTCCCCATCACTTCCCCCACGTCAACACAATCTCCCCCATCACTTCCCCCGCGTCAACACAATCTCCCCATCACTTCCCCCGCGTCAACACAATCTCCCCATCACTTCTCCCTCGTCAACACAATCTCCCCCATCACTTCCCCCACGTCAACACAATCTCCCCCATCACTTCCCCCGCGTCAACACAATCTCCGTCATCACTTGCCCCGCGTTAACAGAATCTCCCACATCACTTCCCCCACGTCAACACAATCTCCCCCATCACTTCCACCGCGTCAACACAATCTCCATCATCACTTGCCCCGCGTTAACAGAATCTCCCCCATCACTTCTCCAGCGTCAACACAATCTCCCGCATCACTTCCCCCACATCAACACAATCTCCGTCATCACTTCCCCCGCGTCAAAACAATCTCCCCCATCACTTCCCCCGCGTGAACACAATCTCCCCCATCACTTCCCCCACGTCAACACAATCTCCCCATCACTTCCCCCGCGTCAAAACAATCTCCCCCATCACTTCCCCCGCGTGAACACAATCTCCCCCATCACTTCTCCCGCGTCAACACAATCTCCCCATCACTTCCACCGCGTCAACACAATCTCCCACATCACTTCCCCCGCGTCAACACAATCTCCCCATCACTTCCCCCGCGTCAACACAATCTCCCCATCACTTCCCCCGTGTCAACACAATTTCCCCCATCACTTCCACCGCGTCAACGCAGTCTCCATCGTCACTTCACCTGCGTCTACACAATCTCTGTCATCACCTCGCCCGCGTCAACAAAATCTCCCCCATCACTTCCCCAGCGTCAACACAATCTCCGTCATCATTACCCCCGGGTCAACACAATCTCCCCATCGCTTTACCCGCGTCAACACAATCTCCCCATCACTTCCCCCGCGTCAACACAATCTCCCCATCACTTCCCCCGCGTCAACACAATCTCCCACATCACTTCCCCCACGTCAACACAATCTCCCCATCACTTCCCCCGCGTCAACACAATCTCCCCATCACTTCCCCAGCGTCAACACAATCTCCCCATCACTTCCCCCGTGTCAACACAATTTCCCCTATCACTTCCACCGCGTCAACGCAGTCTCCATCGTCACTTCACCTGCGTCTACACAATCTCTGTCATCACCTCGCCCGCGTCAACAAAATCTCCCCCATCACTTCCCCCGCGTCAACACAATCTCCCCCATCACTTCCCCCGCGTGAACACAATCTCCCCCATCACTTCCCCCGCGTCAACACAATCTCCCCATCACTTCCCCCGCGTCAACACAATCTCCCCAATCACTTCCCCCGCGTCAACACAATCTCCCCATCACTTCCCCCGCGTCAACACAATCTCCCCCATCACTTCCACCGCGTCAACGCAGTCTCCATCGTCACTTCACCTGCGTCTACACAATCTCCCCCATCACTTCCACCGCGTCAACGCAGTCTCCATCGTCACTTCCCCTGCGTCAACACAATCTCTGTCATCACCTCGCCCGCGTCAACAAAATCTCCCCCATCACTTCCCCAGCGTCAACACAATCTCCGTCATTATTACCCCCGGGTCAACACATTCTCCCCATCACTTCCCCCGCGTCAACACAATCTCCCCCATCACTTCCCCGCTTCAACACAATCTCCCCCATCACTTCCCCCACATCAACACAATCTCCCCATCACTTCTCCCTCGTCAACACAATCTCCCCCATCACTTCCCCCACGTCAACACAATCTCCCCCATCACTTCCCCCGCGTCAACACAATCTCCGTCGTCACTTGCCCCGCGTTAACAGAATCTCCCCCATCACTTCCCCCACGTCAACACAATCTCCCCCATCACTTCCCCCACGTTAACACAATCTCCCCCATCACTTCCCCCGCGTCAACACAATCTCCGTCATCACTTGCCCCGCGTTAACAGAATCTCCGTCATCACTTCCCCCGCGTCAACACAATCTCCCCATCACTTCCCCCACATCAACACAATCTCCGTCATCACTTCCCCCGCGTCAACACAATCTCCGTCATCACTTCTCCAGCGTCAACACAATCTCCCGCATCACTTCCCCCACATCAACACAATCTCCGTCATCACTTCCCCCGCGTCAACACAATCTCCCCCATCACTTCCCCCGCGTGAACACAATCTCCCCCATCACTTACCCCACGGCAACACAATCTCCCCATCACTTCCCCCGCGTCAAAACAATCTCCCCCATCACTTCCCCCGCGTGAACACAATCTCCCCATCACTTCCACCGCGTCAACACAATCTCCCCCATCACTTCCCCTGCGTCAACACAATCTCCCCATCACTTCCCCCGTGTAAACACAATTTCCCCCATCACTTCTACCGCGTCAACGCAGTCTCCATCGTCACTTCACCTGCGTCTACACAATCTCTGTCATCACCTCGCCCGCGTCAACAAAATCTCCCCCATCACTTCCCCAGCATCAACACAATCTCTGTCATCACTTCCCCCGCGTCAACACAATCTCTGTCATCACTTCCCCTGCGTCAACAAAATCTCCCCCATCACTTCCCCCGCGTCAATACAATCACACCCATCACTTCCCCGCGTCAACACAATCTCCCCATCAGTTACCCCACGTCAACACAATCTCCCCCATCACTTCCCCCACGTCAACACAATCTCCGTCATCACTTCCCCGCGTCAACACAATCTCCCCCATCACTTCCCCCACATCAACACAATCTCCCCCATCACTTCCCCCGCGTCAACACAATCTCCCCATCACTTCCCCCGCATCAAAGAAATCTCCCCATCACTTCCCCCGCGTCAACACGATCTCTGCAATCACTTCCCCCGAGTCAACAAAATCTCCCCGATCACTTCCCCCGCATCAACACAATCTCCGTCATCACTTCCCCGCGTCAACAATCTCCCCCATCACTTCCCCCGCGTGAACACAATCTCCCCCATCACTCCATCCGCATGCACACAATCTCCCCCATCACTCCCCCGCGTGAACACAATCGCCGTCATCAATTCACCCTCGTCAACACAATCCCACCCATCACTTCCCCCGCGTCAATACAATCTAGGTCATCACTTCCCCCGCGTGAACACAAGCTCCGTCATCACTTCCCCCGCGTGAACACAAGCTCCGTCATCACTTCCCCCGCGTCAACACAATCTCCCCCATCACTTCTCCCGCGTCAACACAATCTCCCCCATCACTTCCCCCGCGTCAACACAATCTCCCCCATCACTTCCCCGTGTCAACACAATCTCCGTCATCACTTGCCCCGCGTCAACACAATCTCCGTCATCACTTCCCCCTTGTCAACACAATCTCCGTCATCACTTCCCCCTTGTCAACACAATCTCCGTCATCACTTCTCCCGCGTGAACAGAATCTCCCCCATCACTTACACCGCGTCAACACAATCTCCGTCATCACTTCCCCCACGTGAACACAATCTCCCCAACACTTCCCCCGCATCAAAGTAATCTCCCCATCACTTCTCCCTCGTCAACACAATCTCCCCCATCACTTCCCCCACGTCAACACAATCTCCCCCATCACTTCCCCCGCGTCAACACAATCTCCGTCATCACTTGCCCCGCGTTAACAGAATCTCCCACATCACTTCCCCCACGTCAACACAATCTCCCCCATCACTTCCACCGCGTCAACACAATCTCCGTCATCACTTGCCCCGCGTTAACAGAATCTCCCCCATCACTTCTCCAGCGTCAACACAATCTCCCGCATCACTTCCCCCACATCAACACAATCTCCGTCATCACTTCCCCCGCGTCAAAACAATCTCCCCCATCACTTCCCCCGCGTGAACACAATCTCCCCCATCACTTCCCCCACGTCAACACAATCTCCCCATCACTTCCCCCGCGTCAAAACAATCTCCCCCATCACTTCCCCCGCGTGAACACAATCTCCCCCATCACTTCTCCCGCGTCAACACAATCTCCCCATCACTTCCACCGCGTCAACACAATCTCCCCATCACTTCCCCAGCGTCAACACAATCTCCCCATCACTTCCCCCGTGTCAACACAATTTCCCCCATCACTTCCACCGCGTCAACGCAGTCTCCATCGTCACTTCACCTGCGTCTACACAATCTCTGTCATCACCTCGCCCGCGTCAACAAAATCTCCCCCATCACTTCCCCAGCGTCAACACAATCTCCGTCATCATTACCCCCGGGTCAACACAATCTCCCCATCACTTCACCCGCGTCAACACAATCTCCCCATCACTTCCCCCGTGTCAACACAATCTCCCCATCACTTCCCCCGCATCAACACAATCTCCCCCATCACTTTACCCGCGTCAACACAATCTCCCCATCACTTCCCCCGCGTGAACACAATCTCCCCCATCACTTCCCCCGCGTCAACACAATCTCCCCATCACTTCCCCCGCGTCAACACAATCTCCCCAATCACTTCCACCGCATCAACACAATCTCCCCCATCACTTCCACCGCGTCAACACAATCTCCCCATCACTTCCCCGCGTCAACACAATCTCCCCATCACTTCCCCCACGTCAACAGAATCTCTCCCATCACTTCCACCGCGTCAACGCAGTCTCCATCGTCACTTCACCTGCGTCTACACAATCTCTGTCATCACCTCGCCCGCGTCAACAAAATCTCCCCCATCACTTCCCCAGCGTCAACACAATCTCCGTCATCATTACCCCCGGGTCAACACATTCTCCCCATCACTTCCCCCGCGTCAACACAATCTCCCCCATCACTTCCCCGCTTCAACACAATCTCCCCCATCACTTCCCCCACATCAACACAATCTCCCCATCACTTCTCCCTCGTCAACACAATCTCCCCCATCACTTCCCCCACGTCAACACAATCTCCCCCATCACTTCCCCCACGTCAACACAATCTCCGTCGTCACTTGCCCCGCGTTAACAGAATCTCCCCCATCACTTCCCCCACGTCAACACAATCTCCCCCATCACTTCCCCCGCGTCAACACAATCTCCGTCATCACTTGCCCCGCGTTAACAGAATCTCCCCCATCACTTCTCCAGCGTCAACACAATCTCCCGCATCACTTCCCCCACATCAACACAATCTCCGTCATCACTTCCCCCGCGTCAAAACAATCTCCCCCATCACTTCCCCCGCGTGAACACAATCTCCCCCATCACTTACCCCACGGCAACACAATCTCCCCATCACTTCCCCCGCGTCAAAACAATCTCCCCCATCACTTCCCCCGCGTGAACACAATCTCCCCATCACTTCCCCCGCGTCAACACAATCTCCCCATCACTTCCACCGCGTCAACACAATCTCCCCCATCACTTCCCCTGCGTCAACACAATCTCCCCATCACTTCCACCGCGTCAACACAATCTCCCCATCACTTCCCCCGCGTCAACACAATCTCCCCATCACTTCCCCCACGTCAACACAATCTCCGTCATCACTTCCCCCGCGTCAACACAATCTCCCCATCACTTCCCCCGTGTAAACACAATTTCCCCCATCACTTCTACCGCGTCAACGCAGTCTCCATCGTCACTTCACCTGCGTCTACACAATCTCTGTCATCACCTCGCCCGCGTCAACAAAATCTCCCCCATCACTTCCCCAGCGTCAACACAATCTCTGTCATCACTTCCCCCGCGTCAACACAATCTCTGTCATCACTTCCCCTGCGTCAACAAAATCTCCCCCATCACTTCCCCCGCGTCAATACAATCACACCCATCACTTCCCCGCGTCAACACAATCTCCCCATCAGTTACCCCACGTCAACACAATCTCCCCCATCACTTCCCCCACGTCAACACAATCTCCGTCATCACTTCCCCGCGTCAACACAATCTCCCCCATCACTTCCCCCACATCAACACAATCTCCCCCATCACTTCCCCCGCGTCAACACGATCTCTGCAATCACTTCCCCCGAGTCAACAAAATCTCCCCGATCACTTCCCCCGCATCAACACAATCTCCGTCATCACTTCCCCGCGTCAACAATCTCCCCCATCACTTCCCCCGCGTGAACACAATCTCCCCCATCACTCCATCCGCATGCACACAATCTCCCCCATCACTCCCCCGCGTGAACACAATCGCCGTCATCAATTCACCCTCGTCAACACAATCCCACCCATCACTTCCCCCGCGTCAATACAATCTAGGTCATCACTTCCCCCGCGTGAACACAAGCTCCGTCATCACTTCCCCCGCGTGAACACAAGCTCCGTCATCACTTCCCCCGCGTCAACACAATCTCCCCCATCACTTCTCCCGCGTCAACACAATCTCCCCCATCACTTCCCCCGCGTCAACACAATCTCCCCCATCACTTCCCCGTGTCAACACAATCTCCGTCATCACTTGCCCCGCGTCAACACAATCTCCGTCATCACTTCCCCCTTGTCAACACAATCTCCGTCATCACTTCTCCCGCGTGAACAGAATCTCCCCCATCACTTACACCGCGTCAACACAATCTCCGTCATCACTTCCCCCGCGTGAACACAATCTCCCCCATCACTTCCCCCGAGTCAACACAATTTCGCCATCACATCCCCCGCGACAACACAATCTCCCCATCACTTCACCCGCGTCAACACAATCTCCCCCATCACTTCCCCCAGGTCAACACAATCTCCCCAATCACTTCCACGCGTGAAAACAATCTCCCCATCAATTCTCCCGCGTCAACAAAATCTCACCTATCACTTGCCCGGCGTCAACACAATCTCACCCATCACTTTCTCCGCGTCAACACAATCTCCGTCATCACTTACCCCGCGTCAAAGCAATCTCTCCCATCACTTCCCCCGCGTCAACACAATCTCCGTCATCACTTACCCCGCGTCAACACGATCTCCGTCATCACTTCACCCATGTCAACTCCATCTACCCCATCACTTACCCCGCGTCAACACAATCTCCCCCATCACTTCCCCCGCGTCAACACAATCTCCCCCATTTCTTCCCCCACGTCAACACAATCTCGCAATCTCGCCATCACTTCCCCCGCGTCAACACAATATCCCCATCACTTCCCCCGCATCAACACAATCTCCCCCATCACTTCCCCCGCGTCAACACAATCTCCCCATCACTTCCCCCACGTCAACACAATCTCCCCATCACTTCCCCGACGTCAAGACAATCTTCCCCATCACTTCCACCGCGTCAACACAATCTCCCTCATCACTTCCCCCGCGTGAACACAATCTGCCCCATCACCTCCCCCACGTCAACACAATCTCCCCATCACTTCCCCCGCGTCAACACAATCTCCCCATCACTTCCCCGACGTCAAGACAATCTTCCCCATCACTTCCACCGCGTCAACACAATCTCCCCATCACTTCCCCTACGTCAACACAATGTCCCCATCACTTCCCCCACGTCAACACAATGTCCCCATCACTTCCCCCACGTCAACACAATCTCCCCCATCACTTCCACCGCGTCAACGCAGTCTCCATCGTCACTTCACCCGCGTCTACACAATCTCCGTCATCACTTCCCCCGCATCAACAAAAAATCAACCATCACTTCCCCTGCGTCAACACAATCTCTGTCATCACCTCGCCCGCGTCAACAAAATCTCCCCCATCACTTCCCCAGCGTCAACACAATCTCCGTCATCACTTCACCCATGTCAACTCCATCTACCCCATCACTTACCCCGCGTCAACACAATCTCCCCATCACATACCCAGCGTCAACACAATCTCCCCATAACTTCCCCATGTCAACACAATCTCCCCCATCACTACCCCCGCGTCAACACAATTTCCCCCATCACTTCCCCAGCATCAACACAATCTCCGTCATCACGTCGCCCGCATGAACACAATCTCCATCATCACTTCCCCCGTGTCAACGCAAAATCAACCATCACTTGCCCCGCATCAACACAATCTCCCCAATCACTTCCCCGCGTCAACACAATCTCTTTCATCACTTCCCCCGCGTCAACACAATCTCTGCCATCACTTCCCCTGCGCCAACACAATCTCCCCATCACTTCCCCCGCGTCAACACAATCTCTGTCATCATTTCCCCCGCGTCAGCACAATCTCCCCATCACTTCCCACGCGTCAACACGATCTCCGTCATTACTTCACCCATGTCAACTCCATCTACCCCATCACTTACCCCGCGTCAACACAATCTCCCCCATCACTTCCCCCGCATCAACACAATCTCCCCCATCACTTCCCCCACGTCAACACAATCTGCCCCATCACTTCCCCCGCGTCAAAACAATCTCCCCCATCACTTCCCCCGCGTCAACACAATTTCCGTCAACACTTTCCCGGCGTCAAAGCAATCTCCCCATCACTTCCCCCGCGTCAACACAATCTCCCCATCACCTCCCCCACGTCAACACAATCTCCCCATCACTTCCACCGCATCAACGCAATCTCCGTCATCACTTCCCCCGCGTCTACACAATCTCCGTCATACACTTCTCCCGCGTCAGCACAATCTCCCCAATCACTTCCGCGCGTCAACACAATCTCCGTCATCACTTCACCCGCATCAAAACAATCTCCCCCATCACTTCCCCTGCGTCAACACAATCTCCCCATCACTTTCCCGGCTTCAATACAATCTCCGTCATCACTTCTCCCGCGTCAAAGCAATCTCCCCCATCACTTCCCCCGCGTCAACAGAATCTCCCCCATCACTTCCCCCGCATCAACACAATCTCCCCCATCACTCCCCCCTGAGTCAACACAATCTCCCCCATCACTTCCCCCGCGTCAACACAATCTCCCCCATCTCTTCCCCCGCATCAACACAATCTCCCCCATCACTTCCCTCATGTCAACACAATGTCCCCATTACTTCCCCCACGTCAACACAATCTCCCCCATAAACTTCCCCCGCGTCAACACGATCTCCCTCATCACTTCCCCCACATCAACAGAATCTCCGACATCACTTCCCCCGCGTGAACAGAATCTCCCCCATCACTTCCACCGCGTCAACACAATCTCCGTCATCACTTCACCCGCGTGAACACAATCTCCCCAACACTTCCCCCGGATCAAAGTAATCTCCCCCATCACTTCCCCAGCGTCAACGCAATCTCCCCCATCACTTCCCCGCGTCAACACAATCTCTCCATCACTTCACACGCGTCAACAAAATCTCTGTCATCACTGCCCCCGCGTCAACACAATCTCCCCATCACTTCCCCTGCGGCAAAGCAATCTCCCCCATCACTTCCCCCGCGTCAACACAATCTCCCCCATCACTTCCCCGACGTCAAGACAATCTTCCCCATCACTTTCACCGCGTCAACACAATCTCCCCATCACTTTCCCGGCTTCAATACAATCTCCGTCATCACTTCTCCCGCGTCAAAGCAATCTACCCCATCACTTCCGCCGCGTCAACAGAATCTCCCCCATCACTCCCCCCTGAGTCAACACAATCTCCGTCATCACTTCCTCCACATCAACACAATCTCCCCCATCACTTCCCCCGAGTCAACACAATCTCGCCATCACATCCCCCGCGACAACACAATCTCCCCATCACTTCACCCGTGTCAACACAATCTCCCCATCACTTGTCCCCGCGTCTACACAATCTCCGTCATCACTTCTCCCGCGTCAAAGCAATCTCCCCCATCACTTCCCCCGCGTCAACAGAATCTCCCCCATCACTCCCCCCTGAGTCAACACAATCTCTATCATCACTTCCTCCACATCAACACAATCTCCCCCATCACTTCCCCCGAGTCAACACAATCTCACCATCACATCCCCCGCGACAACACAATCTCCCCATCACTTGACCCGCGTCAACACAATCTCCCCCATCACTTCCCCCAGGTCAACACAATCTCCCCATCACTTGTCCCCGCGTCTACACAATCTCCGTCATCACTTCCCCCGCGTCAGCACAATCTCCCCAATCACTTCCACGCGTGAACACAATCTCCCCATCAATTCTCCCGCGTCAACAAAATCTCACCTATCACTTGCCCGGCGTCAACACAATCTCTCCCATCACTTCCCCTGCGTCAACACAATCTCCGTCATCACGTACCCCGCGTCAAAGCAATCTCCCCCATCACCTCCCCCGCGTCAACACAATCTCCCCATCACTTCCCCCGCGTCAACACAATCTCCGTCATCATTTCCCCCGCGTCAACACAATCTCTGTCATCACTTCACCCATGTCAACTCCATCTACCCCATCACTTACCCCGCGTCAACACAATCTCCCCCATCACTTCCCCGCGTCAACACAATCTCCCCATCACTTCCCCGCGTCAACACAATCTCCCCATCACTTCCCCGCGTCAACACAATCTCGCAATCTCGCCATCACTTCCCCCGCGTCAACACAATCTCCCCATCACTTCACCCGCATCAACATAATCTCCGTCATCACTTCACCCACGTCAGCACAATCTCCCCAATCACTTCGACGCGTCAACAGAATCTCTCCTATCACTCCCCCTGCGTGAACACAATCTCCCCCATCACTTCCCCCGAGTCAACACAATCTCCCCATCACTTCACCCGCGTCAACACAATCTCCCCTATCACTTCCCCCAGGTCAACACAATCTCCCCATCACTTGTCCCCACATCTACACAATCTCCGTCATCACTTCCCCCGCGTCAGCACAATCTCCCCAATCACTTCCACGCGTGAACACAATCTCCCCATCAATTCTCCCGCATCAACAAAATCTCCCCTATCACTTGCCCGGCATCGACACAATCTCCCCATCACTTACCCCGCGTCAACACAATCTCCCCCATCACCTCGCCCGCGTCAACACAATCTCCCCCATCACTTCCCCGACGTCAAGACAATCTTCCCCATCACTTTCACCGCGTCAACACAATCTCCCCATCACTTCCCCCGCGTCAACACAATCTCCGTCATGACTTCCTCAGCGTCAAAGCAATGTCCCCCATCACTTCCACCGCGTCAACACAATCTCCCCATCACTTCCCCGCGTCAACACAATCTCCCCCATCACTTCCCTCGCGTCAACACAATCTCCCCATCACTTCCCCCGCGTCAACACAATCTCCCCCATCACTTCCCCCGCGTCAACACAATCTCCCCATCACTTCCCCCGCGTCAACACAATCTCCCCATCACTTCCCCGCTTCAACACAATCTCCCCCATCACTTCCCCGCGTCAACACAATCTCCCCATCACTTACCCCGCGTCAACACAATCTCCCCCATCACTTCCCCCGCGTCAAAACAATCTCCCCATCACTTCCCCCGCGTGAACACAATCTCCCCCATCACTTCCCCTGTGTCAACACAATCTCCCCATCACTTCCCCCGCGTCAACACAATCTCCCCATCACTTCCCCGCATCAACACAATCTCCCCATCACTTCCCCCGCGTCAACACAAACTCCCCATCACTTCCCCCACGTCAACACAATCTCCCCATCACTTCCCCGCATCAACACAATCTCCCGATCACTTCACCCGCGTCAACACAATCTCCCCATCACTTCCCCCGCGTCAACAGAATCTCCCCCATCACTTCCACCGCGTCAACGCAGTCTCCATCGTCACTTCACCTGCGTCTACACAATCTCTGTCATCACCTCGCCCGCGTCAACAAAATCTCCCCCATCACTTCCCCAGCGTCAACACAATCTCCGTCATCATTACCCCCGGGTCAACACAATCTCCCCATCACTTCCCCCGCGTCAACACAATCTCCCCATCACTTCCCCCGCGTCAACACAATCTCCCCCATCACTTCCCCGCTTCAACACAATCTCCCCCTTCACTTCCCCCACATCAACACAATCTCCCCATCACTTCTCCCTCGTCAACACAATCTCCCCCATCACTTCCCCACGTCAACACAATCTCCCCCATCACTTCCCCCACGTCAACACAATCTCCGTCATCACTTGCCCCGCATTAACAGAATCTCCCCCATCACTTCCCCCACGTCAACACAATCTCCCCCATCACTTCCCCCGCGTCAACACAATCTCCGTCATCACTTGCCCCGCGTTAACAGAATCTCCCCCATCACTTCTCCAGCGTCAACACAATCTCCCGCATCACTTCCCCGCGTCAAAAAATCTCCCCCATCACTTCCCCCGCGTGAACACAATCTCCCCCATCACTTCCCCCACGTCAACACAATCTCCCCATCACTTCCCCCGCGTCAAAACAATCTCCCCCATCACTTCCCCCGTGTGAACACAATCTCCCCCATCACTTCCCCCGCGTCAACACAATCTCCCCATCACTTCAACCGCGTCAACAAAATCTCCCCATCACCTTACCCGCATCAACACAATCTCCCCATCACTTCCCACGTGTCAACACAATTTCCCCCATCACTTCCACCGCGTCAATGCAGTCTCCATCGTCACTTCACCTGCGTCTACACAATCTCTGTCATCACCTCGCCCGCGTCAACAAAATCTCCCCCATCACTTCCCCAGCGTCAACACAATCTCCGTCATCATTACCTCCGGGTCAACACAATCTCCCCATCACTTCACCCGCGTCAACACAATCTCCCCATCACTTCCCCCGCGTCAACACAATCTCCCCATCACTTCCCCCGCGTCAACACAATCTCCCCATCACTTCCCCCGCGTCAACACAATCTCCCCATCACTTCCCCCGCGTCAACACAATCTCCCCCATCACTGCCCCCGCGTCAACACAATCTCCCCATCACTTCCCCCGCGTCAACACAATCTCCCCAATCACTTCCACCGCATCAACACAATCTCCCCCATCACTTCCCCCACATCAACACAATCTCCCCATCACTTCCCCGCGTCATCAAAATCTCCCCCATCACTTCCCCAGCGTCAACACAATCTCCGTCATCATTACCCCCGGGTCAACACAATCTCCCCCATCACTTTACCCGCGTCAACACAATCTCCCCCATCACTTCCCCTGCGTCAATACAATCTCCGTCATCACTTCGCCCGCATGAACACAATCTCCGTCATCACTTCCCCCGCGTCAACACAAAATCAACCATCACTTGCCCTGCATCAACACAATCTCCCCAATCACTTCCCCGCGTCAACACAATCTCTGTCATCACTTCCCCCGCGTCAACACAATCTCTGTCATCACTTCCCCTGCGTCAACAAAATCTCCCCCATCACTTCCCCCGCGTCAATACAATCACACCCATCACTTCCCCGCGTCAACACAATCTCCCCATCAGTTACCCCACGTCAACACAATCTCCCCATCACTTCCCCTGCGTCAACAAAATCTCCCCCATCACTTCCCCCGCGTCAATACAATCACACCCATCACTTCCCCGCGTCAACACAATCTCCCCATCAGTTACCCCACGTCAACGCAATCTCCCCCATCACTTCCCCCACGTCAACACAATCTCCGTCATCACTTCCCCGCGTCAACACAATCTCCCCATCACTTCCCCCACATCAACACAATCTCCCCCATCACTTCCCCCGCGTCAACACAATCTCCCCATCACTTCCCCCGCATCAAAGCAATCTCCCCATCACTTCCCCGCGTCAACAATCTCCCCCATCACTTCCCCCGCGTGAACACAATCTCCCCCATCACTCCATTCGCGTGCACACAATCTCCCCCATCACTCCCCCGCGTGAACACAATCTCCGTCATCAATTCGCCCTCGTCAACACAATCCCACCCATCACTTCCCCCGCGTCAATACAATCTAGGTCATCACTTCCCCCGCGTGAACACCAGCTCCGTCATCACTTCCCCCGCGTGAACACAAGCTCCGTCATCACTTCCCCCGCGTCAACACAATCTCCCCCATCACTTCTCCCGCGTCAACACAATCTCCCCCATCACTTCCCCCGCGTCAACACAATCTCCCCCATCACTTCTCCCGCGTCAACACAATCTCCGTCATCACTTGCCCCCCGTTAACAGAATCTCCCCCATCACTTCTCCCGCGTCAATACAATCTCCGTAATCAAATCCCCCCACATCAACACAATCTCCCCCATCACTTCTCCAGCGTCAACACAATCTCCCGCATCACTTCCCCCACATCAACACAATCTCCGTCATCACTTCCCCCGCGTCAAAACAATCTCCCCCATCACTTCCCCCGCGTGAACACAATCTCCCCCATAACTTCCCCCGCGTCAACACAATCTCCCCATCACTTCCCCGTGTCAAAACAATCTCCCCATCACTTCCCCCGCGTGAACACAATCTCCCCCATCACTTCCCCCGCGTCAACACAATCTCCCCCATCACTTCCCCCGCGTCAACACAATCTCCCCCATCACTTCCCCGCGTCAACACAATCTCCCCCATCACTTCCCCGCGTCAACACAATCTCCCCATCACTTCCCCCGCGTCAACACAATCTCCCCATCACTTCCCCCGCGTCAACACAATCTCCCCCATCACTTCCCCCGCGTCAACACAATCTCCCCATCACTTTACCCGCGTCAACACAATCTCCCCATCACTTCCCCCGCGTCAACACAATCTCCCCATCACTTCCCCCGCGTCAACACAATCTCCCCCATCACTTCCCCCGCGTCAACACAATCTCCCCCATCACTTCCCCCGCGTCAACACAATCTCCCCATCACTTCCCCCGCGTCAACACAATCTCCCCATCACTTCCCCCGCGTCAACACAATCTCCCCATCACTTCCCCCGCGTCAACACAATCTCCCCATCACTTCCCCCGCGTCAACACAATCTCCCCCATCACTTCCCCCGCGTCAACACAATCTCCCCCATCACTTCCCCAGCGTCAACACAATCTCCCCCATCACTTCCCCAGCGTCAACACAATCTCCCCATCACTTCCCCCAGCGTCAACACAATCTCCCCCATCACTTCCCCCGCGTCAACACAATCTCCCCATCACTTCCCCGCGTCAACACAATCTCCCCATCACTTCCCCGCGTCAACACAATCTCCCCCATCACTTCCCCCGCGTGAACACAATCTCCCCATCACTTCCCCCGCGTCAACACAATCTCCCCATCACTTCCCCCGCGTCAACACAATCTCCCCCATCACTTCCCCCGCGTCAACACAATCTCCCCCATCACTTCCCCAGCGTCAACACAATCTCCGTCATCATTACCCCCGCGTCAACACAATCTCCCCATCACTTCCCCCGGGTCAACACAATCTCCCCATCACTTCCCCCGCGTCAACACAATCTCCCCATCACTTCCCCCGCGTCAACACAATCTCCCCCATCACTTCCCCTGCGTCAACACAATCTCCCCCATCACTTCCCCCGCGTGAACACAATCTCCCCCATCACTTCCACCGCGTCAAAACAATCTCCCCATCACTTCCCCTGCGTCAATACAATCTCCGTCATCACTTTGCCCGCATAAACACAATCTCCGTCATCACTTCCCCCGCGACAACACAAAATCAACCATCACTTGCTCCGCATCAACACAATCTCCCCAATCACTTCCCCGCGTCAACACAATCTCTGTCATCACTTCCCCCGCGTCAACACAATCTCCCCATCAGTTACCCCACGTCAATACAATCACACCCATCACATCCCCCACGTCAACACAATCTCCGTCATCACTTCCCCGCGTCAACGCAATCTCCCCCATCACTTCCCCCGCATCAATAGATTCTCCGTCATCACATCCCCCGCGTCAACACAATCTCCCCATCACTTCCCCCGTATCAACACAATCTCCGTCATCACTTCCCCCGCGTCAACACAATCTCCCCATCACTTTCCCTGCGTCAACACAATCTCCCCAATCACTTCCCCGCGTCAACACAATCTCCGTCATCACTTCCCCCGCGTCAACACAATCTCCCCCATCACTTCCCCTGCGTCAACAAAATCTCCCCCATCACTCTCCCGGCGTCAACACAATCTCCCCATCACTTCCCCCGCGTCAACACAATCTCCGTCATCACTTCCCCCTTGTCAACACAATCTCCGTCATCACTTCCCCCTTGTCAACACAATCTCCGTCATCACTTCCCCCTTGTCAACACAATCTCCCCCATCACTTCTCCCGCGTCAACACAATCTGCCCCATCACTTCCCCAGCGTCAACACAATCTCCGTCATCACTTCCCCGCGTCAACACAATCTCTCCCATCACTTCCCCCACGTCAACACAATCTCCCCCATCACTTCCCCTGCGTCAACACAATCTCCGTCATCACTTGCCCCGCGTTAACAGAATCTCCCCCATCACTTCTCCCGTGTCAATACAATCTCCGTAATCAAATCCCCCCACATCAACACAATCTCCCCCATCACTTCTCCAGCGTCAACACAATCTCCCGCATCACTTCCCCCACATCAACACAATCTCCGTCATCACTTCCCCCGCATCAAAACAATCTCCCCCATCACTTCCCCCGCGTGAACACAATCTCCCCCATCACTTCCCCCACGTCAACACAATCTCCCCATCACTTCCCCCGCGTCAAAAAAATCTCCCCCATCACTTCCCCCGCGTGAACACAATCTCCCCCATCACTTCCCTCGCGTCAACACAATCTCCCCATCACTTCCCTCGCGTCAACACAATCTCCCCATCACTTCCCCCGCGTCAACACAATCTCCCCATCACTTCCCCCACGTCAACACAATCTCCCCATCACTTCCCCGCATCAACACAATCTCCCCATCACTTCCCCCACGTCAACACAATCTCCCCATCACTTCCCCCGCGTCAACACAATCTCCCCATCACTTCCCCCGCGTCAACACAATCTCCCCCATCACTTCCCCCGCGTCAACACAATCTCCCCCATCCACCGCGTCAACGCAGTCTCCATCGTCACTTCACCTGCGTCTACACAATCTCTGTCATCACCTCGCCCGCGTCAACAAAATCTCCCCCATCACTTCCCCAGCGTCAACACAATCTCCGTTATCATTACCCCCGGGTCAACACAATCTCCCCATCACTTTACCCGCGTCAACACAATCTCCCCATCACTTCCCCCGCGTGAACACAATCTCCCCATCACTTCCCCCGCGTCAACACAATCTCCCCATCACTTCCCCGCTTCAACACAATCTCCCCATCACTTCCCCCGCGTCAACACAATCTCCGTCATCACTTCCCCGCGTCAACACAATCTCCCCCATCACTTTCCCCACATCAACACAATCTCCCCCATCACTTCCCCGCGTCAACACAATCTCCCCATCACTTCCCCCGCGTCAACACGATCTCTGCAATCACTTCCCCCGAGTCAACAAAATCTCCCCGATCACTTCCCCCGCATCAACACAATCTCCGTCATCACTTCCCCGCGTCAACAATCTCCCCCATCACTTCCCCCGCGTGAACACAATCTCCCCCATCACTCCATCCGCGTGAACACAATCTCCCCCATCACTCCCCCGCGTGAACACAATCTCCGTCATCAATTCGCCCTCGTCAACACAATCCCACCCATCACTTCCCCCGCGTCAATACAATCTAGGTCATCACTTCCCCCGCGTGAACACAAGCTCCGTCATCACTTGCCCCGCGTGAACACAAGCTCTGTCATCACTTCCCCGCGTCAACACAATCTCCCCCATCACTTCTCCCGCGTCAACACAATCTCCCCCATCACTTCCCCCGCGTCAACACAATCTCCCCCATCACTTCTCCGTGTCAAAACAATCTCCGTCATCACTTCCCCTGCGTCAACACAATCTCCGTCATCACTTGCCCCGCGTTAACAGAATCTCCCCCATCACTTCTCCCGCGTCAATACAATCTCCGTAATCAAATCCCCCCACATCAACACAATCTCCCCCATCACTTCTCCAGCGTCAACACAATCTCCCGCATCACTTCCCCCACATCAACACAATCTCCGTCATCACTTCCCCCGCGTCAAAACAATCTCCCCCATCACTTCCCCCGCGTGAACACAATCTCCCCCATCACTTCCCCCGCGTCAAAACAATCTCCCCATCACTTCCCCCGCGTGAACACAATCTCCCCCATCACTTCCCCGCGTCAACACAATCTCCCCATCACTTCCCCCGCGTCAACACAATCTCCCCATCACTTCCCCCGCGACAACACAATCTCCCCATCACTTCCCCCGCGTCAACACAATCTCCCCATCACTTCCCCCGCGTCAAAACAATCTCCCCATCACTTCCCCCGCGTCAACACAATCTCCCCCATCACTTCCACCGCGTCAACGCAGTCTCCAACGTCACTTCACCTGCGTCTACACAATCTCTGTCATCACCTCGCCCGCGTCAACAAAATCTCCCCCATCACTTCCCCAGCGTCAACACAATCTCCGTCATCATTACCCCCGGGTCAACACAATCTCCCCATCGCTTTACCCGCGTCAACACAATCTCCCCATCACTTCCCCCGCGTCAACACAATCTCCCCATCACTTCCCCCGCGTCAACACAATCTCCCCATCACTTCCCCCGCGTCAACACAATCTCCCCATCACTTCCCCCACGTCAACACAATCTCCCCCATCACTTCCCCCACGTCAACACAATCTCCCCATCACTTCCCCCGCATCAACACAAACTCCCCAATCACTTCCACCGCATCAACACAATCTCCCCAATCACTTCCACCGCATCAACACAATCTCCCCCATCACTTCCCCCACGTCAACACAATCTCCCCATCACTTCCCCCGCGTCAACACAATCTCCCCATCACTTCCCCCGCGTCAACACAATCTCCCCCATCACTTCCCCCGCGTCAACACAATCTCCCCCATCACTTCCCCCACGTCAACACAATCTCCCCATCACTTCCCCCGCATCAACACAATCTCCCCCATCACTTCCCCCGCGTCAACACAACCTCCGCCATCACTTCCCCGCGTCAACACAATCTCCCCCATCACTTCGCTCACGTCAACACAATCTCCCCATCACTTTACCCGCGTCAACACAATCTCCCCCATCACTTCCACCGCGTCAACGCAGTCTCCATCGTCACTTCACCTGCGTCTACACAATCTCTGTCATCACCTCGCCCGCGTCAACAAAATCTCCCCCATCACTTCCCCAGCGTCAACACAATCTCCGTCATCATTACCCCCGGGTCAACACAATCTCCCCATCACTTCACCCGCGTCAACACAATCTCCCCCATCACTTCCCCCGCGTGAACACAATCTCCCCCATCACTTACCCCACGTCAAAACAATCTCCCCATCACTTCCCCCGCGTCAACACAATCTCCCCATCACTTCCCCCACGTCAACACAATCTCCCCCATCACTTCCCCCGCGTCAATACAATCTAGGTCATCACTTCCCCCGCGTGAACACAAGCTCCGTCATCACTGGCCCCGCGTGAACACAAGCTCTGTCATCACTTCCCCGCGTCAACACAATCTCCCCCATCACTTCTCCCGCGTCAACACAATCTCCCCCATCACTTCCCCCGCGTCAACACAATCTCCCCCATCACTTCTCCCGCGTCAACACAATCTCCCCCATCACTTCCCCCGCGTCAACACAATCTCCCCCATCACTTCTCCGTGTCAAAACAATCTCCGTCATCACTTCCCCTGCGTCAACACAATCTCCGTCATCACTTGCCCCGCGTTAACAGAATCTCCCCCATCACTTCTCCCGCGTCAATACAATCTCCGTAATCAAATCCCCCCACATCAACACAATCTCCCCCATCACTTCTCCAGCGTCAACACAATCTCCCGCATCACTTCCCCCACATCAACACAATCTCCCCCATCACTTCCCCCGCGTGAACACATTCTCCCCCATCACTTCCCCCACGTCAACACAATCTCCCCATCACTTCCCCCGCGTCAAAACAATCTCCCCATCACTTCCCCCGCGTGAACACAATCTCCCCCATCACTTCCCCCGCGTCAACACAATCTCCCCATCACTTCCCCCGCGTCAACACAATCTCCCCATCACTTCCCCCGCGACAACACAATCTCCCCATCACTTCCCCCGCGTCAACACAATCTCCCCATCACTTCCCCCGCGTCAACACAATCTCCCCATCACTTCTCCCGCGTCAACACAATCTCCCCATCACTTCCCCCACGTCAACACAATCTCCCCATCACTTCCCCCACGTCAACACAATCTCCCCATCACTTCCCCCGCGTCAACACAATCTCCCCCATCACTTCCCCCACATCAACACAATCTCCCCATCACTTCCCCCGAGTCAACACAATCTCCCCCATCACTTCCCCCGCGTCAACACAATCTCCCCCATCACTTCCCCCGCGTCAACACAATCTCCCCATCACTTCTCCTGCGTCAACACAATCTCCCCCATCACTTCCCCCGCGTCAACACAATCTCCCCCATCACTTTCACCGCGTCAACGCAGTCTCCAACGTCACTTCACCTGCGTCTACACAATCTCTGTCATCACCTCGCCCGCGTCAACAAAATCTCCCCCATCACTTCCCCAGCGTCAACACAATCTCCGTCATCATTACCCCCGGGTCAACACATTCTCCCCATCACTTCCCCCGCGTCAACACAATCTCCCCATCACTTCCCCCGCGTCAACACAATCTCCCCCATCACTTCCCCCGCGTCAACACAATCTCCCCATCACTTCCCCCGCGTCAACACAATCTCCCCCATCACTTCCCCTGCGTCAACACAATCTCCCCCATCACTTCCCCCACGTCAACACAATCTCCCCATCACTTCCCCCGCGTCAACACAATCTCCCCCATCACTTCCCCTGCGTCAACACAATCTCCCCCATCACTTCCCCCACGTCAACACAATCTCCCCATCACTTCCCCGCGTCATCAAAATCTCCCCCATCACTTCCCCAGCGTCAACACAATCTCCGTCATCATTACCCCCGGGTCAACACAATCTCCCCATCACTTTACCCGCGTCAACACAATCTCCCCCATCACTTCCCCTGCGTCAATACAATCTCCGTCATCACTTTGCCCGCATAAACACAATCTCCGTCATCACTTCCCCCGCGACAACACAAAATCAACCATCACTTGCTCCGCATCAACACAATCTCCCCAATCACTTCCCCGCGTCAACACAATCTCTGTCATCACTTCCCCCGCGTCAACACAATCTCTGTCATCACTTCCCCTGCGTCAACAAAATCTCCCCCATCACTTCCCCCGCGTCAACACAATCACACCCATCACTTCCCCGCGTCAACACAATCTCCCCATCAGTTACCCCACGTCAATACAATCACACCCATCACATCCCCCACGTCAACACAATCTCCGTCATCACTTCCCCGCGTCAACGCAATCTCCCCCATCACTTCCCCCGCATCAATAGATTCTCCGTCATCACATCCCCCGCGTCAACACAATCTCCCCATCACTTCCCCCGTGTCAACACAATCTCCGTCATCACTTCCCCCGCGTCAACACAATCTCCCCATCACTTTCCCTGCGTCAACACAATCTCCCCAATCACTTCCCCGCGTCAACACAATCTCCGTCATCACTTCCCCCGCGTCAACACAATCTCCCCCATCACTTCCCCTGCGTCAACAAAATCTCCCCCATCACTTCCCCGGCGTCAACACAATCTCCCCATCACTTCCCCCGCGTCAACACAATCTCCGTCATCACTTCCCCCGCGTCAACACAATCTCCGTCATCACTTCCCCCTTGTCAACACAATCTCCGTCATCACTTCCCCCTTGTCAACACAATCTCCCCCATCACTTCTCCCGCGTCAACACAATCTCCCCCATCACTTCCCCAGCGTCAACACAATCTCCGTCATCACTTCCCCGTGTCAACACAATCTCCGTCATCACTTGCCCCGCGTCAACACAATCTCTCCCATCACTTCCCCCACGTCAACACAATCTCCCCCATCACTTCCCCTGCGTCAACACAATCTCCGTCATCACTTGCCCCGCTTTAACAGAATCTCCCCCATCACTTCTCCCGTGTCAATACAATCTCCGTAATCAAATCCCCCCACATCAACACAATCTCCCCCATCACTTCTCCAGCGTCAACACAATCTCCCGCATCACTTCCCCCACATCAACACAATCTCCGTCATCACTTCCCCCGCATCAAAACAATCTCCCCCATCACTTCCCCCGCGTGAACACAATCTCCCCCATCACTTCCCCCACGTCAACACAATCTCCCCATCACTTCCCCCGCGTCAAAAAAATCTCCCCCATCACTTCCCCCGCGTGAACACAATCTCCCCCATCACTTCCCTCGCGTCAACACAATCTCCCCATCACTTCCACCACGTCAACACAATCTCCCCATCACTTCCCCCACGTCAACACAATCTCCCCATCACTTCCCCGCATCAACACAATCTCCCCATCACTTCCCCCACGTCAACACAATCTCCCCATCACTTCCCCGCATCAACACAATCTCCCCCATCACTTCCCCCGCGTCAACACAATCTCCCCCATCACTTCCACCGCGTCAACGCAGTCACCATCGTCACTTCACCTGCGTCTACACAATCTCTGTCATCACCTCGCCCGCGTCAACAAAATCTCCCCCATCACTTCCCCAGCGTCAACACAATCACCGTCATCATTACCCCCTGGTCAACACAATCTCCCCATCACTTCCCCAGCGTCAACACAATCTCCCCCATCACTTCCCCCGCGTCAACACAATCTCCCCATCACTTCCCCCGCGAGAACACAATCTCCCCATCACTTCCCCCGTGTCAACACAATCTCCCCATCACTTCCCCGCTTCAACACAATCTCCCCATCACTTCCCCCGCGTCAACACAATCTCCGTCATCACTTCCCCGCGTCAACACAATCTCCCCCATCACTTTCCCCACATCAACACAATCTCCCCCATCACTTCCCCCGCGTCAACACAATCTCCCCATCACTTCCCCCGCATCAAAGCAATCTCCCCATCACTTCCCCCGTGTCAACACGATCTCTGCAATCACTTCCCCCGAGTCAACAAAATCTCCCCGATCACTTCCCCCGCATCAACACAATCTCCGTCATCACTTCCCCGCGTCAACAATCTCCCCCATCACTTCCCCCGCGTGAACACAATCTCCCCCATCACTCCATCCGCGTGAACACAATCTCCCCCATCACTCCCCCGCGTGAACACAATCTCCGTCATCAATTCGCCCTCGTCAACACAATCCCACCCATCACTTCCCCCGCGTCAATACAATCTAGGTCATCACTTCCCCCGCGTGAACACAAGCTCCGTCATCACTTGCCCCGCGTGAACACAAGCTCTGTCATCACTTCCCCGCGTCAACACAATCTCCCCCATCACTTCTCCCGCGTCAACACAATCTCCCCCATCACTTCCCCCGCGTCAACACAATCTCCCCCATCACTTCCCCGCTTCAACACAATCTCCCCCATCACTTCCCCCACATCAACACTATCTCCCCATCACTTCTCCCTCGTCAACACAATCTCCCCCATCACTTCCCCCGCGTCAACACAATCTCCCCATGACTTTCCCCGCGTCAACACAATCTCCCCAATCACTTCCCCGCGTCAACACAATCTCTGTCATCACTTCCCCTGCGTCAACAAAATCTCCCCCATCACTTCCCCGGCGTCAACACAAACTCTCCATCACTTCCCCCGCGTCAACACAATCTCCGTCATCACTTCCCCCTTGTCAACACAATCTCCGTCATCACTTCCCTCTTGTCAACACAATCTCCGTCATCACTTCGCCCGCGTCAACACAATCTCCGTCATCACTTCCCCGACGTCAAGACAATCTTCCCCATCACTTTCACCGCGTCAACACAATCTCCCCATCACTTCCCCGCGTCAACACAATCTCCGTCATGACTTCCTCAGCGTCAAAGCAATGTCCCCCATCACTTCCACCGCGTCAACACAATCTCCCCATCATTTCCCCGCGTCAACACAATCTCCCCATCACTTCCCCGCGTCAACACAATCTCCCCAATCACTTCCCCCGCATCAAAGCAATCTCCCCATCACTTCCCCCGCATCAAAGCAATCTCCCCATCACTTCCCCCGCGTCAACACGATCTCTGCAATCACTTCTCCCGCGTCAACACAATCTCCCCCATCACTTCCCCAGCGTCAACACAATCTCCGTCATCACTTGCCCCGCGTTAACAGAATCTCCCCCATCACTTCCCCCGTGTCAATACAATCTCCGTAATCAAATCCCCCCACATCAACACAATCTCCCCCATCACTTCTCCAGCGTCAACACAATCTCCCGCATCACTTCCCCCACATCAACACAATCTCCGTCATCACTTCCCCCGCGTCAAAACAATCTCCCCCATCACTTCCCCCGCGTGAACACAATCTCCCCCATCACTTCCCCCACGTCAACACAATCTCCCCATCACTTCCCCCGCGTCAAAAAAATCTCCCCCATCACTTCCCCCGCGTGAACACAATCTCCCCCATCACTTCACTCGCGACAACACAATCTCCCCATCACTTCCCTCGCGTCAACACAATCTCCCCATCACTTCCCCCACGTCAACACAATCTCCCCATCACTTCCCCCACGTCAACACAATCTCCCCATCACTTCCCCCGCGTCAACACAATCTCCGTCATCACTTCCCCCACGTCAACACAATCTCCCCCATCACTTCCCCCGCGTCAACACAATCTCCGTCATCACTTGCCCCGCGTTAACAGAATCTCCCACATCACTTCCCCCACGTCAACACAATCTCCCCCATCACTTCCACCGCGTCAACACAATCTCCCCATCACTTCCACCGCATCAACACAATCTCCCCATCACTTCCCCCGCATCAACACAATCTCCCCATCACTTCCCCCGCATCAACAATCTCCCCCATCACTTCCCCCGCGTGAACACAATCTCCCCATCACTTCCCCCGCGTCAACAGAATCTCCCCCATCACTTCCACCGCGTCAACGCAGTCTCCATCGTCACTTCACCTGCGTCTACACAATCTCTGTCATCACCTCGCCCGCGTCAACAAAATCTCCCCCATCACTTCCCCAGCGTCAACACAATCTCCGTTATCATTACCCCCGGGTCAACACAATCTCCCCATCGCTTTACCCGCGTCAACACAATCTCCCCATCACTTCCCCCGCGTCAACACAATCTCCCCATCACTTCCCCCGCGTCAACACAATCTCCCCATCACTTCCCCCGCGTCAACACAATCTCCCCATCACTTCCCCCGCGTGAACACAATCTCCCCATCACTTCCCCCGCGTCAACAGAATCTCCCCCATCACTTCCACCGCGTCAACGCAGTCTCCATCGTCACTTCACCTGCGTCTACACAATCTCTGTCATCACCTCGCCCGCGTCAACAAAATCTCCCCATCACTTCCCCCGCGTCAATACAATCTAGGTCATCACTTCCCCCGCGTGAACACAAGCTCCGTCATCACTTGCCCCGCGTGAACACAAGCTCTGTCATCACTTCCCCGCGTCAACACAATCTCCCCCATCACTTCTCCCGCGTCAACACAATCTCCCCCATCACTTCCCCCGCGTCAACACAATCTCCCCCATCACTTCCCCGCTTCAACACAATCTCCCCCATCACTTCCCCCACATCAACACTATCTCCCCATCACTTCTCCCTCGTCAACACAATCTCCCCCATCACTTCCCCCGCGTCAACACAATCTCCCCATCACTTTCCCCGCGTCAACACAATCTCCCCAATCACTTCCCCGCGTCAACACAATCTCTGTCATCACTTCCCCTGCGTCAACAAAATCTCCCCCATCACTTCCCCGGCGTCAACACAATCTCTCCATCACTTCCCCCGCGTCAACACAATCTCCGTCATCACTTCCCCCTTGTCAACACAATCTCCGTCATCACTTCCCTCTTGTCAACACAATCTCCGTCATCACTTCGCCCGCGTCAACACAATCTCCGTCATCACTTCCCCGACGTCAAGACAATCTTCCCCATCACTTTCACCGCGTCAACACAATCTCCCCATCACTTCCCCGCGTCAACACAATCTCCGTCATGACTTCCTCAGCGTCAAAGCAATGTCCCCCATCACTTCCACCGCGTCAACACAATCTCCCCATCACTTCCCCGCGTCAACACAATCTCCCCATCACTTCCCCGCGTCAACACAATCTCCCCAATCACTTCCCCCGCATCAAAGCAATCTCCCCATCACTTCCCCCGCATCAAAGCAATCGCCCCATCACTTCCCCCGCGTCAACACGATCTCTGCAATCACTTCCCCCGAGTCAACAAAATCTCCCCCATCACTTCCCCCGCATCAACACAATCTCCGTCATCACTTCCCCGCGTCAACAATCTCCCCCATCACTTCCCCCGCGTGAACACAATCTCCCCCATCACTCCATCCGTGTGAACACAATCTCCCCCATCACTCCCCCGCGTGAACACAATCTCCGTCATCAATTCGCCCTCGTCAACACAATCCCACCCATCACTTCCCCCGCGTCAATACAATCTAGGTCATCACTTCCCCCGCGTGAACACAAGCTCCGTCATCACTTCCCCCGCGTGAACACAAGCTCCGTCATCACTTCCCCCGCGTCAACACAATCTTCCCCATCACTTCCACCACGTCAACACAGTCTCCATCGTCACTTCACCTGCGTCTACACAATCTCTGTCATCACCTCGCCCGCGTCAACAAAATCTCCCCCATCACTTCCCCAGCGTCAACACAATCTCAGTCATCATTACCCCCGGGTCAACACAATCTCCGTCATCACTTCCCCCGCGTCAACACAATCTCCCCATCACTTCCCCCGCGTCAACACAATCTCCCCATCACTTCCCCCGCGTCAACACAATCTCCCCATCACTTCCCCCGCGTCAACACAATCTCCCCCATCACTTCCCTCACGTCAACACAATCTCCGTCATCACTTCCCCCGCGTCAACAGAATCTCTGTCATCACTTCCCCCGCGTCAACACAATCTCCCCCATCACTTCCCCCGGGTCAACACAATCTCCCCATCGCTTTACCCGCGTCAACACAATCTCCCCATCACTTCCCCCGCGTCAACACAATCACCCCATCACTTCCCCCGCGTCAACACAATCTCCCCCATCACTTCCCCCGCGTCAACACAATCTCCCCATCACTTCCCCCGCGTCAACACAATCTCCCCCATCACTTCCCCCACATCAACACAATCTCCCCATCACTTCCCCCGCGTCAACACAATCTCCCCATCACTTCCCCCACGTCAAAACAATCTCCCCATCACTTCCCCCACGTCAACACAATCTCCCCATCACTTCCCCCGCGTCAACACAATCTCCCCATCACTTCCCCGCGTCAACACAATCTCCCCATCACTTCCCCGTGTCAACACAATCTCCGTCATCACTTCCCCCACGTCAACACAATCTCCCCCATCACTTCCCCCGCGTCAACACAATCTCCCCCATCACTTCCCCCGCGTCAACACAATCTCCCCCATCACTTCCCCTGCGTCAATACAATCTCCGTCATCACTTTGCCCGCATAAACACAATCTCCGTCATCACTTCCCCCGCGACAACACAAAATCAACCATCACTTGCCCCGCATCAACACAATCTCCCCAATCACTTCCCCGCGTCAACACAATCTCTGTCATCACTTCCCCCGCGTCAACACAATCTCTGTCATCACTTCCCCTGCGTCAACAAAATCTCCCCCATCACTTCCCCCGCGTCAACACAATCACACCCATCACTTCCCCGCGTCAACACAATCTCCCCATCAGTTACCCCACATCAATACAATCACACCCATCACATCACCCACGTCAACACAATCTCCGTCATCACTTCCCCGCGTCAACGCAATCTCCCCCATCACTTCCCCCGCATCAATAGATTCTCCGTCATCACATCCCCCGCATCAACACAATCTCCCCATCACTTCCCCCGTGTCAACACAATCTCCGTCATCACTTCCCCCGCGTCAACACAATCTCCCCCATCACTTCCCCGGCGTCAACACAATCTCCCCATCACTTCCCCCGCGTCAACACAATCTCCGTCATCACTTCCCCCTTGTCAACACAATCTCCGTCATCACTTCCCCCTTGTCAACACAATCTCCGTCATCACTTCCCCCTTGTCAACACAATCTCCCCCATCACTTCTCCCGCGTCAACACAATCTCCCCCATCACTTCCCCCGCGTGAACACAATCTCCCCCATCACTTCCCTCGCGTCACCACAATCTCCCCATCACTTCCCCCGCGTCAACACAATCTCCCCATCACTTCCCCCACGTCAACACAATCTCCCCATCACTTCCCCCACGTCAACACAATCTCCCCATCACTTCCCCCACGTCAACACAATCTCCCCATCACTTCCCCCGCGTGAACACAATCTCCCCCATCACTTCCCCCACGTCAACACAATCTCCCCATCACTTCCCCCGCGTCAAAAAAATCTCCTCCATCACTTCCCCCGCGTGAACACAATCTCCCCCATCACTGCCCCCGCGTCAACACAATCTCCCCATCACTTCCCCCGCGTCAACACAATCTCCCCATCACTTCCCCCGCGTCAACACAATCTCCCCATCACTTCCCCCGCGTCAACACAATCTCCCCATCACTTCCCCGCTTCAACACAATCTCCCCATCACTTCCCCCGCGTCAACACAATCTCCGTCATCACTTCCCCGTGTCAACACAATCTCCCCCATCACTTCCCCCACATCAACACAATCTCCCCCATCACTTCCCCCGCGTCAACACAATCTCCCCATCACTTCCCCCGCATCAAAGCAATCTCCCCATCACTTCCCCCGCATCAAAGCAATCTCCCCATCACTTCCCCCGAGTCAACAAAATCTCCCCGATCACTTCCCCCGCATCAACACAATCTCCGTCATCACTTCCCCGCGTCAACAATCTCCCCCATCACTTCCCCCGCGTGAACACAATCTCCCCCATCACTCCATCCGCGTGAACACAATCTCCCCCATCACTCCCCCGCGTGAACACAATCTCCGTCATCAATTCGCCCTCGTCAACACAATCCCACCCATCACTTCCCCCGCGTCAATACAATCTAGGTCATCACTTCCCCCGCGTGAACACAAGCTCCGTCATCACTTGCCCCGCGTGAACACAAGCTCTGTCATCACTTCCCCCGCGTCAACACAATCTCCCCCATCACTTCTCCCGCGTCAACACAATCTCCCCCATCACTTCCCCCGCGTCAACACAATCTCCCCCATCACTTCCCCGCTTCAACACAATCTCCCCCATCACTTCCCCAACATCAACACAATCTCCCCATCACTTCTCCCTCGTCAACACAATCTCCCCCATCACTTCCCCCGCGTCAACACAATCTCCCCATCACTTTCCCCGCGTCAACACAATCTCCCCAATCACTTCCCCGCATCAACACAATCTCTGTCATCACTTCCCCTGCGTCAACAAAATCTCCCCCATCACTTCCCCGGCGTCAACACAATCTCTCCATCACTTCCCCCGCGTCAACACAATCTCCGTCATCACTTCCCCCTTGTCAACACAATCTCCGTCATCACTTCCCTCTTGTCAACACAATCTCCGTCATCACTTCGCCCGCGTCAACACAATCTCCGTCATCACTTCCCCGACGTCAAGACAATCTTCCCCATCACTTTCACCGCGTCAACACAATCTCCCCATCACTTCCCCGCGTCAACACAATCTCCGTCATGACTTCCTCAGCGTCAAAGCAATGTCCCCCATCACTTCCACCGCGTCAACACAATCTCCCCATCACTTCCCCGCGTCAACACAATCTCCCCAATCACTTCCCCCGCATCAAAGCAATCTCCCCATCACTTTCCCCGCATCAAAGCAATCTCCCCATCACTTCCCCCGCGTCAACACGATCTCTGCAATCACTTCCCCCGAGTCAACAAAATCTCCCCCATCACTTCCCCCGCATCAACACAATCTCCGTCATCACTTCCCCGCGTCAACAATCTCCCCCATCACTTCCCCCGCGTGAACACAATCTCCCCCATCACTCCATCCGTGTGAACACAATCTCCCCCATCACTCCCCCGCGTGAACACAATCTCCGTCATCAATTCGCCCTCGTCAACACAATCCCACCCATCACTTCCCCCGCGTCAATACAATCTAGGTCATCACTTCCCCCGCGTGAACACAAGCTCCGTCATCACTTGCCCCGCGTGAACACAAGCTCTGTCATCACTTCCCCCGCGTCAACACAATCTCCCCCATCACTTCTCCCGCGTCAACACAATCTCCCCCATCACTTCCCCCGCGTCAACACAATCTCCCCCATCACTTCCCCGCTTCAACACAATCTCCCCCATCACTTCCCCCACATCAACACAATCTCCCCATCACTTCTCCCTCGTCAACACAATCTCCCCCATCACTTCCCCCGCGTCAACACAATCTCCCCATCACTTTCCCCGCGTCAACACAATCTCCCCAATCACTTCCCCGCATCAACACAATCTCTGTCATCACTTCCCCTGCGTCAACAAAATCTCCCCCATCACTTCCCCGGCGTCAACACAATCTCTCCATCACTTCCCCCGCGTCAACACAATCTCCGTCATCACTTCCCCCTTGTCAACACAATCTCCGTCATCACTTCCCTCTTGTCAACACAATCTCCGTCATCACTTCGCCCGCGTCAACACAATCTCCGTCATCACTTCCCCGACGTCAAGACAATCTTCCCCATCACTTTCACCGCGTCAACACAATCTCCCCATCACTTCCCCGCGTCAACACAATCTCCGTCATGACTTCCTCAGCGTCAAAGCAATGTCCCCCATCACTTCCACCGCGTCAACACAATCTCCCCATCACTTCCCCGCGTCAACACAATCTCCCCATCACTTCCCCGCGTCAACACAATCTCCCCAATCACTTCCCCCGCATCAAAGCAATCTCCCCATCACTTTCCCCGCATCAAAGCAATCTCCCCATCACTTCCCCCGCGTCAACACGATCTCTGCAATCACTTCCCCCGAGTCAACAAAATCTCCCCCATCACTTCCCCCGCATCAACACAATCTCCGTCATCACTTCCCCGCGTCAACAATCTCCCCCATCACTTCCCCCGCGTGAACACAATCTCCCCCATCACTCCATCCGTGTGAACACAATCTCCCCCATCACTCCCCCGCGTGAACACAATCTCCGTCATCAATTCGCCCTCGTCAACACAATCCCACCCATCACTTCCCCCGCGTCAATACAATCTAGGTCATCACTTCCCCCGTGTGAACACAAGCTCCGTCATCACTTCCCCCGCGTCAACACAATCTCCCCCATCACTTCTCCCGCGTCAACACAATCTCCCCCATCACTTCCCCCGCGTCAACACAATCTCCCCCATCACTTCCCCGTGTCAACACAATCTCCGTCATCACTTGCCCCGCGTCAACACAATCTCTCCCATCCCTTCCCCCACGTCAACACAATCTCCCCCATCACTTCCCCTGCGTCAACACAATCTCCGTCATCACTTGCCCCGCGTTAACAGAATCTCCCCCATCACTTCTCCCGTGTCAATACAATCTCCGTAATCAAATCCCCCCACATCAACACAATCTCCCCCATCACTTCTCCAGCGTCAACACAATCTCCCGCATCACTTCCCCCACATCAACACAATCTCCGTCATCACTTCCCCCGCGTCAAAACAATCTCCCCCATCACTTCCCCCGCGTGAACACAATCTCCCCCATCACTTCCCCCGCGTCAACACAATCTCCCCATCACTTCCTCCACGTCAACACAATCTCCCCATCGCTTTACCCGCGTCAACACAATCTCCCCATCACTTCCCCCGCGTCAACACAATCTCCCCATCACTTCCCCCGCGTCAACACAATCTCCCCCATCACTTCCCCCGCGTCAACACAATCTCCCCATCACTTCCCCCGCGTCAACACAAACTCCCCAATCACTTCCACCGCATCAACACAATCTCCCCCATCACTTCCCCCACATCAACACAATCTCCCCATCACTTCCCCGCGTCATCAAAATCTCCCCCATCACTTCCCCAGCGTCAACACAATCTCCGTCATCATTACCCCCGGGTCAACACAATCTCCCCATCACTTTACCCGCGTCAACACAATCTCCCCCATCACTTCCCCTGCGTCAACACAATCTCCCCCATCACTTCCCCTGCGTCAATACAATCTCCGTCATCACTTTGCCCGCATAAACACAATCTCCGTCATCACTTCCCCCGCGACAACACAAAATCAACCATCACTTGCCCCGCATCAACACAATCTCCCCAATCACTTCCCCGCGTCAACACAATCTCTGTCATCACTTCCCCCGCGTCAACACAATCTCTGTCATCACTTCCCCTGCGTCAACAAAATCTCCCCCATCACTTCCCCCGCGTCAACACAATCACACCCATCACTTCCCCGCGTCAACACAATCTCCCCATCACTTCCCCCGTGTCAACACAATCTCCGTCATCACTTCCCCCGCGTCAACACAATCTCCCCATCACTTTCCCTGCGTCAACACAATCTCCCCAATCACTTCCCCGCGTCAACACAATCTCCGTCATCACTTCCCCCGCGTCAACACAATCTCCCCCATCACTTCCCCTGCGTCAACAAAATCTCCCCCATCACTTCCCCGGCGTCAACACAATCTCCCCATCACTTCCCCCGCGTCAACACAATCTCCGTCATCACTTCCCCCTTGTCAACACAATCTCCGTCATCACTTCCCCCTTGTCAACACAATCTCCGTCATCACTTCCCCCTTGTCAACACAATCTCCCCCATCACTTCTCCCGCGTCAACACAATCTCCCCCATCACTTCCCCAGCGTCAACACAATCTCCGTCATCACTTCCCCGTGTCAACACAATCTCCGTCATCACTTGCCCCGCGTCAACACAATCTCTCCCATCACTTCCCCCACGTCAACACAATCTCCCCCATCACTTCCCCTGCGTCAACACAATCTCCGTCATCACTTGCCCCGCGTTAACAGAATCTCCCCCATCACTTCTCCCGTGTCAATACAATCTCCGTAATCAAATCCCCCCACATCAACACAATCTCCCCCATCACTTCTCCAGCGTCAACACAATCTCCCGCATCACTTCCCCCACATCAACACAATCTCCGTCATCACTTCCCCCGCATCAAAACAATCTCCCCCATCACTTCCCCCACGTCAACACAATCTCCCCATCACTTCCCCCGCGTCAAAAAAATCTCCCCCATCACTTCCCCCGCGTGAACACAATCTCCCCCATCACTTCCCTCGCGTCAACACAATCTCCCCATCACTTCCCCCACGTCAACACAATCTCCCCATCACTTCCCCCGCGTCAACACAATCTCCCCCATCACTTCCACCGCGTCAACGCAGTCTCCATCGTCACTTCACCTGCGTCTACACAATCTCTGTCATCACCTCGCCCGCGTCAACAAAATCTCCCCCATCACTTCCCCAGCGTCAACACAATCTCCGTCATCATTACCCCCGGGTCAACACAATCTCCCCATCACTTTACCCGCGTCAACACAATCTCCCCATCACTTCCCCCGCGTGAACACAATCTCCCCATCACTTCCCCCGCGTCAACACAATCTCCCCATCACTTCCCCGCGTCAACACAATCTCCCCCATCACTTCCTCGCGTCAACACAATCTCTGTCATCACTTCCCCTGCGTCAACAAAATCTCCCCCATCACTTCCCCGGCGTCAACACAATCTCCCCATCACTTCACCCGCGTCAATACAATCTCCGTCATCACTTCCCCCGCGTGAACACAATCTCCGTCATCACTTCCCCCGCGTCAACACAATCTCCGTCATCACTTCCCCCTTGTCAACACAATCTCCGTCATCACTTCCCCCTTGTCAACACAATCTCCGTCATCACTTCCCCGCGTCAACACAATCTCCGTCATCACTTCCCCCACGTCAACACAATTTCCCCCATCACTTCCCCGCGTCAACACCATCTCCCCATCACTTCCCCCGCGTCAATAGAATCTCCGTCATCACATCCCCCGCGTCAACACAATCTCCCCAATCACTTCCCCCGCGTCAACACAATCTCCCCCATCACTTCGCTCACGTCAACACAATCTCCCCCATCACTTCCCCGTGTCAACACAATCTCCCCCATCACTTCCCCCGCGTCAACACAATCTCCCCATCACTTCCCCCACGTCAACACAATCTCCCCATCACTTCCCCCGCGTCAACACAATCTCCCCATCACTTCCCGCGTATGAACAGAATCTCCGTCATCATTTCCCCCGCGTCAACACAATCTCATTCATCACTTCCAATTTTCCCTCCAATTTGTAATGACAAGTGTGCATAAAATCTTATGCTGTGCAATTTTTTGCTGAGTGACAACAACGTGTGCCACTGAATAATTTCTTCAATAAAAACAGTATACATAAGCCTGTTGTAAAATCTGTGGGCAAATCATCTTATCTCCACATTTTCAACACCGTCTACATCAGAAACCGGAAAAGGAAATGCAATTGTGTATGATCGTGAAATATACTCAACGTGCCAACAAGGCAGAGGGTAAGAACCTTCTGTGCACAGTTTAAATTGCTTTGTGTGCCAGTAGCGAAAGATGTGTTTGCGCACACGCCTTAGATGGAACATTGATCACTTCCTTTACATTAGCTCATTGTCCTTCGTCACTTCCTTCACCTGTATCCCACCTATTTTTGCCTTCCCCAGGGACCACTCTCTGGTCCAGCCAGCCCTCCCCACTCACTGACAACCCCACTCCTCGACCCGAGGCACTTTCTCCGGCAACTGCAGGAGGTACAGCATTTGTTCTTCAGCCTCACCATCCCAAGACTACACAGCCGTTTCAGGCACAACTAAGATTCACCTGCATCTCCTTCACCCTTACTGACAGCATTTGCTGCCCCTGATGTGACATCCTCTACATCAAATACAGACTGGGCAACCGATTCACAGAGCACCAACCCTCTGTCCCCAGTTGCCTGCCATTTAATGGTTTTTTGTTGTCCCATGTACCAAGGCGCAGTAAAAAGCTTGTCTTGCATCCTGTTCATTACACAGTGCACTGAGCTAGGATAATGTTGAACAGTAACAACGCAGAATAATGTGGATAGAGAAACTCTATCTCTATAGAGAAAGTGCAGTGCGGGTAAACAATAAAATGCAAGGTCACAACCAGGTAGATTGTGAGGTTAAGGGTCTATCATTTTCTATTCAAGAATGGGACAGAAGCCTCCCTTGAGTGTGGTAGGTGTGATTTCAGGCTTATGTATCTTCTGCCCGATGGGAGAGTCTTTAGGTATCATTTTAATTCCCCCTTCCCACTCTGAAACTTACCTACCCATACTGGACCCAACGCTGACCTGACCAAATTGGCTCCCTCCATTGCCAGAGCGATGCCTAACATAAACATCACCTCATGTTCCACCTGGGAACCTGCAACCCAGCGGTATGAACATTAACTTTTCCAGTTTCAAGCCACTCTTACTCTTGTGTTTCCCGCCCTCTTTTACCTTCTAACCCACTCTGGTCCTTCCCTTTCCCATACAGCCCTCTTAAACCCGCCCATCACCCAGTTTCACCCCTTCACCTCCTGGTTCCAAACACCGACCACCCACGCACTTCACCCGCTGTACTCCCTCAATTCAAGGACACTCCATGCGACACCAGCACCCAGCCCCATGATACACTCAATCCGGCCACACTCCTCTGTCCTCACCCCGGCCAAGTCCCGGCTACCCCTTCCTCCCCGCGCCTTGGCCACCCTCTCACTCTCCGGCCATCCTCCGGCCACCCTCTCACCCTCCGGCCATCCTCTCACTCTCTGGCCATTCTCCGGCCACCCTCTCACTCTCTGGCCATTCTCCGGCTACCCTCTCACCCTCCGGCCACCCTCTCACTCTCCAGCCATCCTCTCACTCTCTGGCCACCCTCTCACCCTCCGGCCACCTTCTCACTCTCCGGTCATCCTCCGGCCACCCTCTCACTCTCCGGCCACCCTCTCACCCTCCAGCCATCCTCTCACTCTCCGGCCACCCTCTCACTCTCCGGTCATCCTCCGGCCACCCTCTCACCCTCCGGCCATCCTCCGGCCACCCTCTCACCCTCCGGCCATCCTCCGGCCACTCTCTCACTCTCCGGTCATCCTCTGGCCACCCTCTCACTCTCCGGCCACCCTCTCACCCTCCAGCCATCCTCTCACCCTCCGGCCACCCTCTCACTCTCCGGTCACCCTCCAGCCATCCTCTCACTCTCCGGCCACCCTCTCACCCTCCGGCCATCCTCCGGCCACCCTCTCACTCTCCGGCCACCCTCTCACTCTCCGGTCATCCTCCGGCCACCCTCCGGCCATGTCCCCGGTCAGCTTTACCACTGCTTGTCGGCCGCTACGAAGTTGTGGATTTTGATGTCGGTGCCCGATTTGCCGGCCATACCACCCGGTCCGGTTCGCCCGGCTCGGATCCCGGACTCGGCTGCCCGTTGCCGCACACACCCGACAACCGCCCCTTTGTTCCGCCCGGTATCCGGGCAACGGAGCGTCGTCTCGGGCGGGAGGGCCCAGCACGGAGCAAAACACAACACGACCCCTAGTACTGACCAAACACAGACAAAACGCAATGAAACACTGGCCCAAACGTAGTCCAAATACAGCTCCAAACTCTGCTCACACACTGCTCCAAACACAGACCAAACACTGCTCCAAACACAGAACAAATACACTGTTCCAAACACAGCTCACACACTGCTCCAAACACACTGCAAACACAGCTCAAATACTGCTCTAAACACAGAACAATTAGACTGCTCCTCATACCAGGGGTGATTGATAAGTTCATGGCCTAAGGTAGAAGGGGTCAATTTTAGAAAACCAAGCACATTTATTTTTCAACATAGTCCCCTCTACATGTACACACTCAGTCCAGCGGTCGTGGAGCATACGGATCTCTCCTTTGTAGAAGTGGTCCACAGCAGGGGTAATTGATAAGTTCGTGGCCTAAGGTAGAAGGAGATGAGTTATTAACTTCAAACTTTCTGCATTATCAATCAAAGAGTTGAACTGCATGTGCATGTAACAAGAGCGTCTTGGACCTCCAGGTGGTCCACAGCAGGTGTGATTGATAAGTTAGTGGCCTAAAGTAGAAGGAGATGAGTTATACAGCTCTCGTTACATACACGTGCAGTTCAACTCTGAGTGAAGTTTCTCCTCATCTCCTTCTACCTTGGGCCACAAACTTATCAATCACCCCTGCTGTGGACCACCTGGAGGTCCAAGACGCTCTTGTTACATGCACGTACAGTTCAACTCTTTGAGTGATAATGCAGAAAGTTTGAAGTTAATAACTCATCTCCTTCTACCTTAAGCCACGAACTTATCAATTACCCCTGCTGTGGACCACTTCTACAAAGGAGGGATCCGTATGCTCCACGACTGCTGGACTAAGTGTGTAAATGTAGGAAAAATAAATGTGCTAGGTTTTCTAAAATGGACTCCTTCTACCTTAGGCCACGAACTTATCAATCACCCCTAGTACAGCCCAAACGCAGCTCACACACTGCTCCAAACACAACTCACATGTTGCTGCAAACAGTCCAAACACAGACCAAATACAGCCCACACTCTGCTGCAAACACAGAACAAATGCCTCTGCAAACACAGACCAACTAGAGCTCCAAACACAGTTCACCGTTCCAAATACAGACCACCATCATAAAATGTAACAGATTTTAATCGGACAATGGCTAGGGAGAGAGTGTGTAATGGAAAGAACAATGTGGAGGACTAGGATGGTAGTTAGGAAAGGTTAACTGACAAAGGATGATAAAATCTGACAAAGGGCGATGACGTGAACAACCAGGACTCGAAAGGAAACAAAAGATGGAGCTTAAAGAGTAGAAATGGAACCAGTGCTATCATTAGCAACATTGATAGGCACATGAACAGGTAGAAACATAGGGAGATGGACCATGCACAGGCAGACGGGATTAATTAAATTTGGTTGGCATGGATATTGTGGATCGATAGGCCTGTCCTAATGCTGCACTATTGAATGCCATATTACCCAGATAATAGCTGTCCTAAAAAATGAAACCAGGCGTAGTGATGAAAAGCTGTCGAACTCTTGGCAGAGGGAGAGATGCTGTGCCTAATACTGAGTGTGAAACCAACTTTGGATATTATGTTCAATCAGATTCTCCTGTCACTGCTCCAAGCTCCTGATGATACAAGTTTTGCTTGCTCAACCATTCCTTATCAGATACCCCTCCATTCCAGATATCAGTTGAATCAACCTTCTCTGAACTGTTCCAATACACTATTATATTGAGTCTAAGAATTTTCAGTCTCATCCAGATCCTGAATGATTCTTTTCTGAACAAAACACACAAAATACTGGAGGAACTCAGCAGGCCAGGCAGCTTCTCTGGAAAAGAGGACTGTTGACATTCCGGGCCGAGACCCTTCTCCAGTCCGGCTGAATGTTTCTCAGCACGAAACGTTGACTGTACTCTTTTCCATAGATGCTGCCTGACCTGCTGAGTTCCTCCAGCATTTTGTGTGTGTTGCTTGGATTCCCAGCACATGCAGATTCTCTTTTGCTTGTGTTTATTTTCTGAAGAATTTTTGTGTGACAGCTCAACAATGGACTGATTTCAACGAGGGGAGATTCAGATTTATTTATCACACGTACATCAGAACATGCATCATTTGCGTTAAGAACCAGCACACCTAAGAGTGTGCTAGGGGCAGCCTCCAGGTGTCGCCACACGTTCTGGTACCAACATAGCATGGCCACAAGGCATGATGGGAAGTGCAGAAACAATGAGTTCTTCAGTAAGAGGATCTTTTCAAATTGTTTCACCACACTCCCCCTCACCCCGATTGTTTGAGCCTTCCCCCATAGTTCAGTCTGTGCTCTGTCACAGAAGATCTAAAGACAAGCACACGACACACGACCGGTCAGGAAGTCCACCTGTTAGGCCTGTGACAAAAGAGGGTTACAAAAGCACACATAGACTAAGATGTTAACTGTCCTGTGCTGGCACCAGTGGGATCAACAGTTGATCTGCCACCTGTCTTCAGGAGAGAGAGATAAGTAAGACAACAGAGCAGCATTTGGAAATGTTAATGAAGAGACGAGAGAGTTTAAGGGAAGGAGACTCCGGTCTGAATATTGTGGAGACCGGCTCCTTTTGAACCCTGAACTGTTTGAAGTGTGATGGACAGGCGATACCCCAGCAGGGAGATAAAAAGGGGCAGGTTCGCTAAGACACGACACACGACTCCACGAGGTAACGAGACCCTGAAAGCAGTGTACCACCCCCCCCCCCCACTAGTTGGTGGGGGTTGTTGGAGGTCTGGTCACGGGACCGGCTATAGACGCACAGGGTAGAAAGGTACGGATCGGCGGGAACCTGGTGTGTGTGTCCACCCTTGCCTGGGTGCTGGGTTCACTGCAGAAGTACGATCGTATCTGGAACGGAGAGGTCACAGTCAGTGACCTCAGAAGACATTATCAAGGACTCGCCTGAAAGCTAACTGCGAGGAATATCGAAGGTCTGTGTGGAATCCGTTTTGAATATTCATTCGCTTTCGTTCTCTCTCCTTTTCCCCGCCCAACGGCACAACAGTGATTACTGCGAACTGAACTGAACTCAATTGAACTGAACTTTGCGTCACTTGAAACTGGTCATTTACCCCTAGACTGCGATAGAGCTTGATTGATCCTATTATCCTAGTTCTGTGTACATGTGTGTTTATTCATTGCTGAACTGTTGCATTTATTATCCTTGTGATTAGATTACCGTGTTGCTTATTTCTTTAACAAAACTTTCTTAGCTCCAGTAATCCAGACTCCAACTGAGTGGTCCATTTCTGCTGGTTTGGCAACCCAGTTACGGGGTACGTAACATAAGTGGGGGCTCGTCCGGGATTTTGAACACTAAATTTGGGACAGGGTAAATTGATTGGGTTAAAATTCCCGAAAGAAAGAAAAGACAAACAGCAGAAATGGAGATTGAGGAATTTCTAAAGGCGCTGACCTTGGAGGCATTAGAGGATGCCTGGAAAGCGGAATTGGCAGCTGTGGCCAAACGGTTGAATCTTGTTAAGGGGAAGTCGACAATGAGGAGAGAGGAGATACACAGAGCTATCGTAGAGCACTATGTATCTAAAGGTGTGTTTCCCCAAGGGGAGCTGGAGGTGATATCTATTGGAAAACCTGGTGGAGACGCAGTACAGGTGCAGCTTGAAAAACTAAGACTCGAGCACGAGTTCCGGGTACGGCAGCTAGAACATGAAGAGAAATGGAGGGAAAGGGAATTCGAGCTGGAGAAGTTAAAGATAAGGGCAGAGCAGGGGCCCATGCCGAACCAAGGTGGAGGGTTCAGGGTGACCCAGGAGGTTAGGCTGGTTCCCCCATTTGACGATACCGATGTGGATCGGTACTTTCTCCATTTCGAAAAAGTTGTTGCAAGTCAGGACTTGCCGAGGGATAAGTGGGCTGTTTTGCTTCAGAGTGTACTTAAAGGGAAAGCCCAATAAGCTTACTCGGCTTTGTCTGCAGAAGATGCCCAGAGGTATGAGGTGGTGAAAGAGGCCATCCTCAGGATTTATGAGTTGGTCCCGGAGGCATACCGGCAGAGGTTCCGGAATGCGAGGAAGCAGTGGGACCGCACGTATTTAGAGTTTGCCCGTGAGATGCAGACATATTGTGAGCGTTGGTGCGCCTCAAAGGCGGTAGATGGGGATTATGACAGACTGCTACAGCTGATCCTGATTGAACAGTTTAAAGGTTGTGTCCCTGAAGGTATGAGACCCTACCTGGATGAGAAAGAGGCAGCCACGTTTGCCGCAACTGCTAAGTTAGCGGATGAGTACGTGTTGACGCATAAAATGAAGTTTGCCCCGAGTAAAGGCTACCAGAAGGGTAGTCAGGATGGCGGGGAGAGTCCGCCGGAAAAGTCAGTAAGTAAGCCGGGGACTAGTGAGAAGGATAAGGTAGACCAGGAGCAGTCTGGTAGGAAGTCTCCTGGGGTCGTCTGTTATAATTGTGGGAAAGTCGGACACTTTGCGTCCAGGTGCTTTGCCCCAAAGAAGGAGACGGGGAAAGGAAAAACGGTGATTTCAACTGGCTGTATCAAGCTGGTAAATGAACCGCTAGGAGAGGAAAGGTCTGCCAAAGTTCAGGAAGGGCGCGAGAGGTTTATCTCGGCCGGATTGGTGTCGGTGAAGAAGGGGTTAAACCCAGTTCCAGTGCGGATCTGGAGAGACACGGGAGTGTGTCAGTCATTGATATTGAAGAGTGTGTTAGAGTTTAGTTCAGAGACCCAGACTGGGAAGGTCAGGGTCAAAGGTATTGGGGAAGGGACAGAGGCAGTCCCTTTGCACCAGATACACCTACAAAGCATCTTGGTCTCTGGACTAGTCACGATCGGGGTGAGGCCCGAATTACCGATGAAAGGCGTGGAAGTCTTGCTCGGTAATGACCTCGCCGGGGGAATTGTGTTCCCGGCAGTGAGATTGACAGGTCAGCCTGCCAGCATTGAGGCCCCACCCATGGACTCACAGGTTCATCCTGTTTGCGCAGTGACTCGCTGTATGTCCAGAGAGACTGCTGAGACGTTTCTACCAGCCTTGTACGAGGAGGGGGTAGAAAGTGAAAAGAAGGAGCGTAATGAAACTGGAGGAAGTGGGGAAATTAAGGTAGATTTATCATTAGAAAAGAAGGACTTTATACAGGCACAGGAGTGAGATGAGGAAACAGCTCTCTGAAGCAGGATTAAAAAGAGAGCCAGTAGGCTATTGTGTGGAGGAGGGTGTGCTAAGGAAGAAAGGGAGACCAAGTACCATAGATGAGGAATGGGGGGTGGTGCAAAAGAGTTATGGGAATGAGATTTTTAACCTGGCCCACAAGGTACTCCTCGGCAGACATTTTGAGGTGCTGAAGGAAACAGTCGGCGGAGCCATGAGAGAGTTTTTCTGGCAGCACAGGAGAAAGGATGTTATTGATTATTGCAGACGCGAACTGAGACGGTCACAGGCTTTTGATATGCTAACAAACCAAGTCGGTGTTAGTGTGAAAATCAATGAAGCTAGGGTGCCACCTGATAAGGGGAAAAACCATTTTGAAAAGATAGGTGTGGTGCCGACCAGATGGGAAATGTCTATTGTGTTGACCCGCTTTGCTGATAAGGTCTCTCACCTAACCCCCAAACAAAGCGAGCCATTGATAAAGCTAATTAACCGGCACGCGCACGTAGGTCTAGATGTCCCGAGGCGATGCAAAGAGCTGGGACATGGGTCTGTTGTCACATCAGGTCAGCCTAGTGAGCAACACCCCTATAGAATGATTAATTCAGTGACAAACGGGCTAAGGAACACAGAAATGTATATTGGCGATGTAATACGGCTGTCTGAAGCCAGCTTGATAGTGAACCTTGAAAAAAATGAGTTCAGCCATGCGAAGGTCACCTATCTGGGAATTGTGGTAACACGGGGGCAGCTGGCAGCGATGCAAGCTAAGGTGCGGGCTATCACTGACATCCCAACCCCGACAGACAAGAAGGCCCTCAGAAGGCTCTTGGAGATGGTGGGGTACTGTAGGAAGTTTTGCAATAACTTTGCGGGTACTACCCCTCCCCCTCCTACTAAGCCCTTGCGAAAGAAAACTAAGTCGGGATGGGATGACCCTCATTATCGTGGTCCGGGACGAAACCCAATGAGAGGTTACACTGATCATAATTCATCAGTATTTTCGGCCACTATGAAGTTTGCTAAGTTGGAGCCTGGTTCAAAGGATTATTAAAATAACACATATAAAAGGAACGGAAAGTGTGATTGCTGACTGTCTGCCCAGGTGTTGACAACTTAAAATTCTCTGTATTAGCCAAATAGCCGATGAAGATGTATATTTGTGTGTATCTAATAATGTATTCATGCTTATAATTTTTACCCCGGTAAAAATCCTTAAAGGAGAGGGGTGTGACGAAAGAGGGTTACAAAAGCACACATAGACTAAGATGTTAACTGTCCTGTGCTAGCACCAGTGGGATCAACAGTTGATCTGCCACCTGTCTTCAGGAGAGAGAGATAAGTAAAACAACGGAGCAGCATTTGGAAATGTTAATGAAGAGACGAGAGAGTTTAACGGAAGGAGACACCGATCTGAATATTGTCGAGATTGGCTCCTTTTGAACCCTGAACTGTTTGAAGTGTGATGGACAGGCGATACCCTAGCAGGGGGATAAAAAGGGGCAGGTTCGCTAAGACACGACACACGACTCCACGAGGTAACGAGACCCTGAAAGCAGTGTGCCCCCCCCCCCACTAGTTGGTGGGAGTTGTTGGAGGTCTGGTCGCGGGACCAGCCATAGACGCACAGGGTAGAAAGGTACGGATCGGCGGGAACCTGGTGTGTGTGTCCACCCTTGCCTGGGTGCTGGGTTCACCGCAGAAGAACGATCGTATCTGGAACGGAAGGGTCACAGTCGGTGACCTCAGAAGACATTACCAAGGACTCGCCCGAAAGCTAACTGCGAGGAATATCGGAGGTCTGTGTGGAATCCGCTTTGAATATTCATTCGCTTTCGCTCTCTCTCCTTTTCCCCGCCCAACGGCACAACAGTGATTACTGCGAACTGAACTGAACTCAATTGAACTGAACTTTGCGTCACTTGAAACTGGTCATTTACCCCTAGACTGCGATAGAGCTTGATTGATCCTATTATCCTAGTTCTGTGTACATGTGTGTTTATTCATTGCTGAACTGTTGCATTTATTATCCTTGTGATTAGAGTACTGTGTTGCTTATTTCTTTAATAAAACTTTCTTAGCTCCAGTAATCCAGACTCCAACTGAGTGGTCCATTTCTGCTGGTTTGGCAACCCAGTTACGGGGTACGTAACAGGGAATATTCTGGAGTTAGGATAGATAGCAAATGTTAGCCTTTCTGAGTTTATTGTAACATCCCACGGGGAACCAATGACTTGAATATCAAGTAACATCATGAACTAGAAACAAGAAGAAACCGTCTATTCTGGAAGTGAATAAAGGAGCCTTTACTTTCACTGGCAGTAAGTGTGTTGATACAGTAACCGTGTGGGACCTGGAGGAGGCTCATTTGAAGCACTAACTTTAGCATAAGGGTTTTGAACAAAGGGGCTTATATCTGTCCCCGTGGGTTGTCTGCGATGCTAAGTTGAATTGAAGTTAAGCAAACCGATCTGGCCCAGGACAGATCCTCTGAAATGGTAACACTGAGGAATTTAAAGTTGCTGACCCTCTCCATCTCTGAACCCCCGATGAGGACTGGCTCATGGACCTCTCGTTTCCTCCTCCTGAGGTCAATAATCAGCTCCACTGTCTTGCTGACATTGAGTGAGAGGTTGTTGTTGTGGCACCACTTGGCCAGATTTTCAATCTCCCTCCTATATATATAAAAAAACGCTCAACATATATTTTAAGGCAAACAGAAATCCAGCAAGAAAAGTGATCCAGCTGTGGATAGAATCGCATTTGACCAGGGAGAAACAAAGCCAAAAAAGCAATTAGGCCAGTGATTGGAAAAATGTGATAATTACAACATAGAACAAAGAGCACAGAACACAGAACGTGGAACAGTACAGGAACAGGCCCTTTGGCTCATGGTGCTGTGTGAAACTCATTAAATTAGTCATTTAAAGCCTACTAAACTAGTCCCTTCTCCTTACATATAGCCCTTGATTCTCTACATACTCATGTGCCCATCTAAGAATTTCTTAAACCCCTCTCTCACATCTGCCTTCACCACCACCCCGTTACTCTTGGTGTAAAAACATTTGCCCTGCAGATCTCTTTTAAACTTAATTCCCTCAGCTTAAATACGTGCTCTCTAACTTTAGACATTTTAACCCTGCAAAAATGTTAACATCTATGCCTCTCATATTCATATGCACTTCTATCATGACTCCTCTCAGCCTCCTCTGCTTCAGAGAACACACCCTGTTTTCTTGGAGGAACTACACCTTATATTCCGTCTGGGTAGCCTCCAACCTGATAGCATGAATATCGACTTCTCTAACTTCCGCTAATGCCCCACCTCCCCCTCGTACCCCATCCGTTATTTATTTATATACACACATTCTTTCTCTCTCTCTCCTTTTTCTCCCTCTGTCCCCCTCACTATACCCCTTGCCCATCCTCTGGTTTTTCCCCCCCTCCCCCTTTCTTTCTCCCTAGGCCTCCTGTCCCATGATCCTCTCATATCCCTTTTGCCAATCACCTGTCCAGCTCTTGGCTCCATCCCTCCCCCTCCTGTCTTCTCCTATCATTTCAGATCTCCCCCTCCCCCTCCCACTTTCAAATCTCTTACTATCTCTTCTTTCAGTTAGTCCTGATGAAGGGCCTCGGCCTGAAACATCGACTGTACCTCTTCCTATAGATGCTGCCTGGCCTGCTGCGCTCACCAGCAACTTTTATGTGTGTTGCTTGAAATTCCTGCATCTGTAGATTTCCTTGTGTTTGCCTCTTTGTTCAACCTTTCCTTATTGCACACGCTCTTTAACCCGGCAGCATCTTGGTAAACCTCTTTTTCAGCCTCTACAAAGCCTTGAAGGCACTAGAGAGGGTGGGTGTGGAGAGGCTGTTTCCTCTGGTGGGGGTATCCAGAATTAGAGGGCACAACCTCAGAAATGAAAGGCAACCCTTTAGAACAGAGGTAAGGAGGAATTTTTTTTTAGCCAGAGAATAGTAAATCTATGGAGTGCTCTGTCACAGACTGTGTGGAGGCCAAGTCCGTGCAAGTCCAAGATCGCTTCCTGATCAGTCAGGGCATCAAAGGATATGGTGAGAAGGCAAGGGATATGGAATCCGGGATCCACCATGATGGAATGGCGGAGTAGGCTCGATGGACTGAATGGCCTAATTATGCTCCTCTGTCTTATGAATATCCTTCCTGTAATGAGGTAACCAGAACTGAATGAAATGCTTCAGATGCAGCCTAATTGGAGTTTTATAAAGCTACAGCATAACTTCTCAGCTCTTGAAATTAATTCCTTAACCAATAAAGGCAAGCCTGACATATGCCTTCTTCACCCCCCTATTAATTTGTGCAGCCGCTTTCAGGGACCTCAAGATCCCTCGGTACATCAGTACTGGTGAGGGTGTTGCCATTACTGCCTCCTTACATTTGACCTCACAAAGTGGATAATAGGCAACTCTCCCCCGCAGCAGAGATGTCTGAAACTAGTGAGTGTAGGCTTACAGTAAGGGATAAAGTGGTTTAGAGCAGATCTGAGGAAGAATTTATTCACCAAGAGGGTGGTGAGAATCTGAAATGCAGTGCCTGGGGAGGTAGACACTGTCACAACATTTAAGAAGTATTCAGATGTGCACGTGTGTAGCCAAGGCATAGACCACAGATGGCTGTGGACCAAGTGCTGGTACGTGGAGCTAGTAAATGGGTACCTGATGGGCCGAAGGGCCTGTCTCTGTGTGGATGACTCAGACTGGCCTCAGAGGCTCACAATCACCACTGAGCCACGGGAAACGAGAAGGATCAGAACCGATAGACAATAAAATACAAAACCAGTGACGAGGGGCTGAGATGGTCATCTACTGGTAGTGGTGTTGACTTATGATTGTCACAAAGACCCTGACAAGTTTCTGCTTGCCTGTCATCCTGTCAGATCATGCAGCACATAAAGAACTTTGAGGTAGCAAAACGAAAACAGAATGCAAAGCGCAGTTACAAAGAAAGTGCAGTGCAAGTGGACAAGTAAAGCGTAAGGGCCACGATGATACAACAGCAACCCCCAAACAGTAGTAAGGATGTGGCTTATGAATTGCAGTGGGAGATAGGAAATGCATGTCAAAAGGACAATGTTACAATAGTCATGGGGGATTTCGATATGCAGATAGATTGGGAAAATAAGGTTGATGATGGAGGGGGAATTTCTAGAGTGCCCATGAGATGGTTTTTTTAGAGCATCTTGTGGTTGAACCCACTAGGGGATCAGCTATTCTGGATTGGGTGTTGTGCAAAGAACCAGAACTGATTAGAGACCTTAAGGTAAAAGAACTCTTGGAGGAAGTGATACGATCATAATACGATCGAATTTACCCTGAAATTTGAGAAGGAAAAGCTAAAGTCTGATGTATCAGTATTACAGTGGAGTAAAGGGAATTACAGAGGCATGAGAGAGGAGTTGGCCAGAATCGATTGGAAACTAACACTGGCAGGGATGACAGCAGAGCAGCAATGGCTGGAATTTCTAGAAACAATTCAGAAGGCAAGAGACATATACATCCCACAGTGGAAGAAGTATTCTAAAGGAAAGATGACACAACCGTGGTTAATAAGAGAAATCAAAGCCCACATAAAAGCCAAAGAAAAGGCATATAATAGAGCAAAAATTAATGGGAAGTTAGAAAAAATTAATGGGAAGTTAGAGGATTGGTAAGCTTTCAAAAACCAGCAGAAGGCAACTAAAAAAGTCATTAAGAAGGTAGAGATGGAATACAAAAATAAGCTAGCCAATAATATTGAAAGTTTCTTCAGATAGATAAAGTGTAAAAGAGAAACGAGAGTGGAAATTGGACCACTGGAAAATGATACCGGGGATAATGAAATGGCGTATGAACTGAATAAGTATTTTGTGTCAATCTTCACTGTGGAAGACACTAGCAGTATGGTGGAAGCTCTAAGTGTCAGGGGTCATGAAGTGTGTGAAGTTACCATAACTAGAGAGAAGGTTCTTGGAAAACTGAAAGGTCTGAAGGTAGATAAGTCACTTGGACCAGATGGTGTACACTCCAGTGTTCTGAAAGAGGTGCCTGAAGAGATTGTGGAGGCATTAGTAATGATCTTCCAAGGATCGCTAGATTCTGGAATGGTTCAGGAGGACTGGAAATTTGCAAATGTCACTCCACTCTTTAAGAAGGGAGAGAAGTAGAAGCTATAGACCAGTTAGTCTGAACTCAATAGTTGGGAAGATGTTGGAGTCAATAATTAAGTATGAGATCTCAGAATACTTGGAGGCATATGATAAAATTAGCTGTAGTCAGCATGGTTTCCTCAAGGGAAAATTTTGCCTGACAAATCTGTTGGAATTCTTTGAAGAAATATCAAGCAGGATAGACAAAGGAGAATTCATTGATGTTGTGTATTTGGATTTTCAGAAGGCCTTTGACAAGGTGTCACACATGAGGCTGCTTAACAAGTCATGGTATGACGGGGAAGATTCTAGAATGGATAAAGCAGTGGCTGATTGGCAGGAGTAAAAGAGTGGGAATAAAGGGAGACTTTTCTGGTTGTCTGCTGGTGACTAGTGGTGTTCCACAGGGTTCTGAGTTGGGACTCATTCATTTTATGTTATATGTCAATGATTTGGATGATGGAATTGATGGCTTTGTTGCAAAGTTTGCAGACAATCTGAAGATAAGTGGCAGGGTAGGTAGTTTTGAGGAAGTAGAGAGGCTACAGGACAGACAGATTAGGAGAATGGGCAAAGAAGTGACAGATGGAATATAGTATCGGGAAGTGTTTGGTCGTGTACTTCGGTAGAAGATATGAAAGGGTTGTCTATTTTCTAAATGGAGAGAAAATACAAAAAAACTGAGATGCAAAGGGACTTGGGAACCCTTGTGCAGGATTCCCTGAAGGTTAATTTGCAGGTTGTTGTGAGGAAGGCAAATGCAATGGTAGCATTCATTTCAAGAGGACTGGAATACAAGAACAAGGATGTAATGTTGAGATTTTATAAAGCACAGGTGAGGCTTCATTTGGAGTATTGTGAGCAGTTTTGGGCCCCTTATCTAAGAAAGGATGTGCTGAAACTGGAGAGGGTTCAATGGAGGTTCACAAAAATGATTCCAGGATTGAATGGCTTGTCGTATGAAGAGTGTTTGATGGCTCTGGGTCTGTATTCATTGGAATTCAGAAGAATGAGGGGTGACCCCATTGAAACCTATCGAATGGTGAAAGGCGTTGATGTGGTGGGAGAGTCTAAGACCAGAGGATTCAGCCTCAGAATAGAGGGGTGTCCTTTTAGAACGGGGATGAGGAGGAATTTCTTTAGCCAGGGAGTGGTGAATCTGTGGAAATCAGGCAGCTGTGGAGGCCAAATCTTAACGTATATTTAAGGCAGAGGTTGATAGTTTCTTGCTTGGTCAGGGCATGAAGAGATACAGGGAGAAGGCAGGAAGTTGGGTCTGAGAGGGAAAATTGGATCAGCCATGATGAAATTGCGGAGCAGCCTTGAAGGGCCAAATGGCCTAATTCTGCTCCTATATCTTATGGTCTTATGAGAGTATAAGAGTCTGATGACTGGAAGATAGAAGCAGTCATTGAAACTGGTGGCATAAGCTCTAAGGCTTTTGAATGTTCTATTTGACAGGAGAGGGGAGAAGAGAAAATGACTAGGGTTGGTGGGCTCCTGGATTATGTTGACTACCTTTCTGAGGCACTGGGAAATGCAGACAAAGTTATTGGGGGGGGGGGGAGGCTCTTTTTGTGACAGCCTGGGCTGGGTTCACAATTCTGCAATTTCTTGTGGACTTGGGCAGAACAGTTGCCATACCAAGCTATACTGTCCAGATGCAAAGCTTTCTGTTGTGCTTATGTACTGATTGGTAAGAATCTTCAGGAATATGCCCAATTTCCTTAGCTGAATCTTGGTGTGCTTTCTTGACCACAGCATCTATGTGTTAGACCACAACAAATTGCTGGTGATATTTACACCTATTATCTTCACCTTAGCACCATTAATAGACAGTTATATGGGAGCTTGCATCTCCTGATTAGAGGGGCAGCCTCCCAGTTTAACACTTCCTGCAGAGTTGTCTGCCTAACACTGCAGCAAAGGAACATGGGCAGCTTGATCACATGACATTTTGTCTCACAACAGAGATTACCACAGTGCTGTTGTTATTCTGTCATTGCACTTTGTGTTCAGGCCACTGGACTAGGTGTTGAAAATACCTCACAATTTATATATCTAATTCCGACATCAGTCTGTTACAGCCCCATCTTCAGCCTTGTACATAAGGCAATTCAGTATCTAACAATTTCTCCAAAAGCAATCGCTAAAATTACAAAGCTTCTCCAGCCTTTTTGTCAGGGCCGGCCGTGAAGCAATTAGATTCACATTGAGACATTGCTAACTGCAACTCAAGATACAAATCAAATTGAAGAAGATATTCGAGAGGGGCAGAGAGAATGAATATTAATTACCTTCCTGCAGCGTGGCTGCAGCTGCCTCTGCCAGGAACAGTAACATTGCTGCCCATTCTCTGGTCTAGGGCTGTGTCACACAGCACAGATGTAAGCTATTCGGGTCAGTGAGCTGCACAGTTTGCCCTGCTGATCTTTAGCCTTCAGATCATGGAGACAATTGAAGAGGCACATGTATAAGGAAAGACTTGGAGTGATGTGAGACAAATGTAGGCAGATGGGAATTTTTGTTGGCATGGACCAGATGGGCCGAAGATCTTTGTTTCCTTGCTGTATGAATTTGTGACTCTTGATCTTCATCCATTTCAAACATTCAAAAAGTTGTTTTTATTAAAGCTGCTTCCATCACTCTGGCTCATTGCAACAACTGGTTTTCTGCAGGGTTTTCGGAGGCTCGGCAAACTCTTTACTCTCAGGACCCCTGAGAGTCCTGCTCTTATCTCTGTCCCGAGTCAGGCGAAAGGACAATCAAAATTTAGTCATGTTGATGTGGGTCAAGGGTTCTTATGGGTCAGCCTTTCACTGCAGGTTAGCTTTTCCAAAGAACCCAAAACCATCAGAATCGGAATCAGCAAACACGAGGAATTCTGCAGAGGCTGGAAATTCAAGCAACACACGTCAAAGTTGCTGGTGAACGCAGCAGGCCAGGCAGCATCTCTAGGAAGAGGTACAGTCGACGTTTCGGGCCGAGACCCTTCGTCAGGACTTAGAATTGGAATCAGAAACAGAATCGGGTTTATTATCACTGACATACTGTATGTCATGAAATTTGTAGTTTTGCAGCAGCAGTATATAAAATATACTATGAATTATGATATATATATATATAAAATAAGTAGTACAAAATGAGAACAAAAATAGTGAGGTAGTGCTGATAGGATCATTGACTGTTCAGAAAGCTGACGGCGGAGGGGAAGAAGCTCCCAAAAAGCAAAACTGGGCTTCCACAGGAAACCTTTGTTTAGGAAAGATAAATTTTATATTCCAAAGCACATTGGGGGTATTGGTATGCTCTGGCCTGCTAGTCCCATGACATAAACCATATGGTTATTTACCCTCATCTTGACCGATAGAAATGGATGTAACTGGAGATAAGGTTCTCCCAAGCTTCGCCCTCAGGCTCCCTGTCCTGGATGGGGAGAACTATGAAAGCTAGCCCATTCAGGAATCAAACAACAGTGGTGTTCTGGTACGTGTTTCTTGAAGGGACATTATTGCTGAGTCACTTGAACTTTTCAAGACTGGGTTCAATATCTTTCAGTTGAGTGAAGACATGAAGTAAAAGTGGATGCAGATTACTCACAGAACAGAGAACCGCCCAGGAACAGGCCCTTTGGCCCATGATGTTTGTGCCAAACATTCTGCCAATTTGAACAAAGCCTCTCCGACCTGCACATGATCCACACCTTTATTCCATGCACCTTGGTGTGCCTGTAAAAAGCCTCAAACACTGCAATTGTATCTGCTTCCTCCGCTACCCTGGCAGTCCATTTCAGATACCCAAAGGTTGCCGCACAAATCTCCCTTAAGCTTTTCCTCTCTCACCTTAAATGCATGTTCTCTATCATTTGACGTTTTACCCTGACAAAAAGATTCAGACTGTCCACCCTGTCGCTGTCCGAGGAAAAAAGATTCTGACCGCCTATCAAATTTTAACACTTCTATCAGGCCTTTCCACAGCTCCGACTGCTCCAAAGAACACAGCCCAAGATTGTTCAACCTCTCTTTATATCCCCAATATCCTCAAATCTGGTTGGTTGGCTGATAAACTTCTTCTGCACCTTCTCCAAAACCTCCGCATCCATCCTGCAATGGGGTGATCAGAATTTTGCACCCTACAAAAAGTTCTGTTTTGTTATTTCAAAAATATACTTCATTGATAAAAATATATACAGCAAATACAATACAATCAGTACTATACGTCTTTTCTTACCATCACTGTGTCACCAACTGACACAAAGCAGCAAAACTCCTCCTAGTTTCTCTTCAAACAATACATCCAAGTTATGTTTAAGGGGCTGTTACACAGGACCCAGAGCCACAGTTTCCAGTGATGGCAAGACCCTGGTCAAATGAGCTTGGTTTGAAAGGCCCCTGTTCCCATGATTCTGACATGTCCCCAGATATGTCATTGCCAATGCAATGGGTCAGGTTAAGTTCAAAACGGAGTACAAGGGAAAGGAAATAACACATATCTTGCCAGTATTATAAACCTTTCTCCATAGTGCTCTCAATAAAGAAAACTTTTGTTTTAATTTCACAAGTTTTGCAGTGGAATGAACTTGGAGACAGATGAGATTATTGAACGAGTGAGCTGTGCAACAAAGTGACATCCCTCACTGAATATTCATCAGTGAATTACATTAACAAAGTGAGATCTCACTGGCTGACACTGACACAAGTGAAATATTCTGCTTCCATCACAACCCATCAATTATTTGAGCAATTGTAAATTATTCACCAGCAATGTGAATCAGAATATTGTAACGTTAAATATTTTAAGGTATTCACACCAAACAGCTGTTAAACTGAAAACACAATGCGTTCTGTTTGGTTTAAGGTAGTTGCCTTTCTCAGGGAATAATGATTAGCTGACTTACTTCCATAGAGGATAATATTAAGATGCGTTAGCAGATGGTAAATGTATGTTTCAAAGAGGAAACTGTGCTCTTGCACACTGAGACATTATTTAACAATTGACTAATTATTGGTGGGGTATTTCCTCCTGCGGTCACGGAATCTCCTGGGACAAGTCATCCCCAGGGACTGGCAATGTCCTCCTGGGGCAGGAAACCTCTTCCTAGGATAAGGTATCTCCTGGGGCCAGCATTCTCCTCTTGGCACAGCATACCTCCTCAGGGTCACGGTATCTCCTGGGACGAGGGCATCCCCAGGGACTGGCAATTTCCTTTGGGACAGAATGACCTCCTCCTGGGACAGGCCTCCTCCTCTTCTGATAGGCCACCTCCTTCTGGGACAGTGCACCTCCTCTTGGGGCAAGGCACCTCCTGGATAGGTAATCTCCTCCTGGCTCAGTGGATCTCCTCCTAGGACAGAAAACCCTTCTCCTAGGACAGAAAACCCCTCTCCTAGGATAGGATATCACCACCTGGGATAGGGCACTTTTTCTCTGTGGACAAGTGTACTTCTTCCTGGCACAGGTTAATCTCTCCTGGGACATAATCACCTCCTCTTGAGATAGAGCATCTCCTGGGACAGGAAATTTCCTCATTCAGGGCATCTCTTGGGATGAGACATCTTCTTCTATGGGCGGGGTATAACCTCCTGGGACAGGAGACATCCTTGTCAGACTAGGTATTTCCCTTTGGGACAGGTATCTCCCCCCGGGGACAAGGTATTTCAACCCTGGTGCAGGGTACATCCCCTGGAACAATGTACAGTACCTCCCCTGGGACAATGTACCTCTTCCTGAGATAAAATATTTACCCTAGGGTGTCTCCCTGTGGGGCAGAGTACTTCCCCAACGAGAGGGTATTTTTCCCAGGGATAGGGTGTCTCCCTCTGGGACAGGGTATCTTCCCAAGGACAAGATACCTCGTTCTGGGACAAGATGTCTACGCTTGGGACAGGGTATCTTCCCCTGGGCTAAGGGATCTCCCTGGGACAAGATATCTAGGGGACCTCCTCCTGTGGTCTTCCAGCACCCTGCAGTGTAACCAGCAGAGACCTCACGTTGATCCTGAGGCCATTGGATTAAAGGTTTGGGTAATTTTTGGATAATTCTCATCCAATATTTGCCTTCTGTGAGTTGATTCAGTAACTGAGGGTTGGGGACAGTTTGTGTTCTGTTCCCTCATAAGCTCCAATGAGGCCAGCACCAGCTTCATCGTGGACTCAGTTATTGGAGCCCACAATGTCTGTGCTGACCATGACGCCAAATTAAACTACATCTCTCCTACCTGCGCATGATCAATATTCCTCTATTCCTTGTATATTTACTTGCCTTTTGAATAGCCTCTCAACTACCACTATCAAACCTACTTCCACCACAACCCCTGGAGGTGCATTCCAGGCACTCACTGCTTTCTGCGTAAAAAGCTTGCTTCACACAGCTTCTTTAAGCTTTGCCTCTCATCCCATGGCATTTCTGCCTCTGTCTGTCTAATTGTATATCAGGTCACCACCCAGCTTCTGTCGCTCCAGAGAAACCGACCCAAGCTTGACCTACCTCTCCTTCCGGCTGATACTCTCTACCTAGGCAGCGTCCTGTTGATCTTCTTTTGAACCCTTTCCAAAGCCTCCACATCCTTCCTGTAACCCACTGGCCTTGAGCATGAGACGTGATTTGGTGGAGGTGTATAAGACCATAAAACCATAAGATATTGGAGCAGAAGTAGGCCATTCCGCCCATCTAGTCTGCTCTGCTATTCAATCATGGGCTGATTCAATTCTTCCAGTCATCCCCACTCCCCTGCTTTCACCCCATACTCTTTGATGCCCCGGCTAATCAAGAACTTATCTATCTCTGCCTTAAATGCACCCAATGACTTGGCCTCCACAGCCACTCATGGAAACAAATTCCACAGATTTACCACCCTCTGACTAAAGTAACTTCTCAGCACCTCAGTCCTAAAAGAACGTCCTTTAATCCCGAAGTCGTGCCCTCTTGTCCTAGAATCCCCTACCATGAGAAATAACTCTACCATATCTAATCTGTTCAGGCCTTTTAACATTCAGATGATAAGAGGAATTGATAGAGTAGACAGCCATTGTCTTTTTTCCCAGGATGGAAATAGCTAACACAAGAGGCATTATTTTTAGGTGATTGGAGGGAAGAAGAGGGGGGTATCACAAAGTTAGCTTTTCTTTAAGAGAGTGATGGGTGAGTGGAACTTGTTTGCCAGAGATTGTGGTTGAGGCAGGTACATTAGGGACACTTAAGAGACCCTTAACCGTAGCCATCTTGGACAATGTCTCCCATCCACTGCATAATGTACTGGTTGGGAACAGGAGCACATTCAGCCAGAGACTCATTCCACCGAGATGCAACACAGAGCGTCATAGGAAGTCATTCCTGCCTGTGGCCATCAAACTTTACAACTCCTCCCTTGGAGGGTCAGACACCCTGAGCCAATAGGCTGGTCCTGGATTTATTTCATAATCTACTGGCATCATCTACATATTACTATTTAACTATTTATGGTTTTATTACTATTTATTATTCATGGTGCAACTGTAACGAAAACCAATTTCCCCCGGGATCAATAAAGTATGACTATGACTATGACTACTAAAAAGGGAAAAAGATGAGACAAAAATGGAGGGCTATGCAGGAGGAGAGTGTCAGATTAGGTTTAAAAGACAGTGCATCATCGTGGGCTGGAGGGCTGGCACTGTACTGTACTGTTCCATGTTCTAAAGGAGATTAGTTAAGAAGATGGGTTTTTCAGTTTTCCAGAAGATGGGATGGACGCTACTGTGGGGGATTGCATCAGGAATCAAAGGCTTCAAACAATAGGGCTGCTGAGAATAAGATGGCAGGTTGGGGGGGATAGGCTTGGAAAGTGATCGGAGGTTGGGGAGTGGTCCTGAACACGGAGTGGAGATGGTGGCGAGGTGGGGTTTGAGGCCAGCCTCATTCTTGGACTGTGGGGTGGGGAGCAGTGGCCAGGAGGGGAGAATGGGGGAGGAGGATTGAGAGGGAACGGAAAGTAAGTGACAGTGAGGGAGTGGGGGATTCAACAGAGAAAGTGAGAGGGCAGTAAGTGGTTGAGAGGCAAGACATTTGAAAAAGACACCTTGAGCTTGCTCCATCTTTCAATAAGGTCATGACTGATCCAACTTTTCTCATCCATTTTCTTACCTCTCCTCCTCACCTCTTGATTTCCTCACTGATTAAAAGTCCCACCATCTCACCTTTGGTCTGATCAAAGATTCAAGCTCATAAGTACAAGAGATTCTGCAGATGTTAGAAATTCAGAGCAAACACACAGAAAATGCTGAAGGAACTCAGCAGGTCAGGCAGCACCTATGGGGAGGGGAATGAACAGTCAGATTTTCAGGCTGAGACCCTTCATCAGAAATGGAAAGGAAGGGGGAAGGAGCCTCCCTGGGGCAAAGATTGCCAAAGACACAGATACCATACTGAGAAGAAATTCTTCCTCATCTCAATCTTAAATAGGAATCCTCTTTTTCTGAGGTGGCAGTCTCTTGTTCTGAGCTCTCCTATGGGTAGAATATCCTCCTTGTATTTACCCTATCCAGTGTCCTTACAATCTTATATGTTTCAGTAAGATCACCTCTCATTCTTCTGAACTCAAATTAACTTCAGGAATACAACTCATTGGTTCTTCTGTTACCTCAGACTAACTTATCTCTTTTTCCCAGCTGTAATAAAATATTATCTTTGTTTCTCTCTCTACAGATGCTGCTTGACCTGCTGAGTGATTCCATTTTGTGTTCTTATTTCAGATTTGCAATGTATGCCATGTTTCCTTTTCATTAAATAATTGGGTTTTCTGCTTTGGCCGTTGGTTGAGAATTAAACATCGACTGGTGCCCCAAGGAAGTTGTTCCTGCTTTCCTCTGCTGGTAACATGGGACCTTTCATGTCCAATCAAGAGTTCTGTTTAGCATCTCATCTGGAAGTCAGCACATCTAACAACGCTACCCCTTTCCAAAAGTGTTTATCTAGAATGAAAAAGCAACACCTTCCAATTTAGATGGGGATAGGACATAGAACAAGGAACAGTACAGCAATCGCTGGCCATTCAGTCCATCGATGGATTCTGTCCACTGAGATGGGGATAGGACATACAGCAAGGAACAGTTCAGCAATGGCTGGCCATTCAGCCCACCACGTTATGCTGATCTTGCTCTTCCTATGTAGTATCCACATTTCTCTGTTCCCTTCCTGTGACTACAGTATCGAAAAGCCTCTTAAATTCCACCAAACTACATGCTTTCACTACAGCCTCTGGTAACTCATTCCATCTAGCACTTTGCAGAAAAAAATTACCGCTTACATTGCCTTTAAACTTCCCTCTCTAACATCAAAAGCACGTTCTACCCTGGGGAAAAGTTCTGACTGTCTACCCTATCTATACCTCTCGTATATAAAAAAAATCTCAATCAGGTCTCCCCTTCGTCTCCAACGCTTTAGGGAGAACAATCCAAGTTTGTCCAATCTTTTCTTGTAGCTCATGCCCTCTAATCCTGACAGCACCCCGGTATATCTCTTCTGCGAGCTTGCCACTTTCTCCACATTCTTCCTATAATGGGGTGGCCAGATGTGGACACAGTAAGCCGCAGATACTTTTTGATACAGAACCAAATAGAAGGCTGGGAACATGGATACAACACAGCCTAAAGGACGAGGCAACATCCCATTTGTATCCTGAAGTCCTCTGCTCCAGAACTAGATATGGCCCAAGCTTTTCCAGTGTCAACACCAGCAACTACTTGATAATGTGGAAAATGACTTGAGAATACCCTGTTACAGACTGAAGGACAAATCTGATCCAGCCTAGTTACCTTCCAATCAATCTATTCTCAATCATCTGTAACATATTAGTTAGTGGCATTGATTGTGCTATTAAGTAGTACTCACTCACTGGTAACCTGATCCCTGATGTCCATTTTGGGCTTCACCAGAACCATGTGGCTCCAGAGTTCAACACTGACTTGGTCCATAGAGTTGAATCCCAGAGATGATGTGAATGTCTCTGCCCTGGCATCAAGAGAGAATCTGATTAAGGAACATTGAAGTCAGTGGGCATTAAGGGGAAAGCACTCTAAAAGTTGGAGTTACGCCTCACACAAAGGCAGGTAGTTGTGGTTGTTGGACATCAATCTGCAGGACAGCCCTGCAGGGGTTCCTCATAGAAATGCGCACATACTCCCAGTTCACTCTTTGTATACTCCTTAAACATTATGCCCTCCAGTTTATAACGCCTCTTCTCACTATCATAAAGTAGAACACCACATCTCCAGTTACGTTTTATCTGCCAACTATCTTTCCATTCCAATAACATGTCTATAACTCTTTGATGTCCTCACCACACTTCCAAGTTTGTGTCACCTACTAATTTTAAGTTATGTCTGGTACCCCTGACTTCGAGTCCAAATCATGGGACAATCAGGAATGCAGTGTTCCAATTAACTCACCCCTGTGGAACACTCCACTGCACAGTTCCCTCCGGAGTGCAAAACCTCCTCTCTCTATTTCCCTGTTCCCTTTTACTCAGGCAATTGTCTATCCAGGCCACTGCAACTCTTTTTATTCCAAAGACTTTAAACTTGATGACAAACCTTCATTGAACACCCTTCAGAAGTCCACATGCACCACATCAGTTGCATTCACCTCATCAACCATCTCCCTTATTCAAAAACAAGAATTCACATCACTGCTAATTCTGTCACTGATGATTGTTTCTTGGATCTTACTCTCTTCTGAAGTCAAACTTTCTCTGTAGTTATTGGGTTTATTCCTTCACCACTTCTCCAACAAAGATGTAAAAATATCAATTTTCTAATCCTTACATTTCAACTTTGGGCTATTGATATCAGAAAATTATTCTTCCAGAACATTAAACAAACTTCCTGCCCACCTTTTACTTAAACACCTATCAAATTTATTTTTAAATGTTGATATTGTTTCAGTCACCATTGAGTTGACTATTCCACAGCCTCATTACAGACTGGGTTAAAGAAAATGTTTTTCCTACCTACCATCTGAACATTATATACCGTATACTCAGCCTTACATCTTCAGCTCCTCAATTGGAAACATCCCATGCCTCACAGACTGCTTCATCACTTTATAAAGTTAAATATCTTTTACAGGTGACCAGACAGTGTTCTCAGTTCTGGAGCAATCAATTTATATGAAAATAGCTTAGATAGTTTAGCTTTCAAAAAAATCGCTCAACGTTTGAATCTTGAACATGTAAAGCTGCCCTTTCAGAATGTGGCACCATAGTGCATAGGAATGATCTTTTTGGAGACAATGATTCTGACAGGTGTCCCAGTATGCAGGGAGTCACAGGAGGGTGTGGGACAAGGCTGGGGAGCAAACTGTGTGAGCAGAGTGTACCTTTTTCTCTTCCCCGTGAGAATCATTGGTGTTCACACTTGAACAGCAACTCTCTGAGCATATTGCTAGTCTCTCACATCCAACTCCCACAGTACAGCAGTTTCATCCTAATGAATCAGGACAGACGCGCTGTTGCCTTCACACAATCAGTGCCAGACTCCGCTTCGAGATATTGTAAACTAAATGTCTGCAACAGTAACCCTTCCTTGTCTGCGGTGACCTAGGAGTCCAGAGCCAGGGCTTGTAACAGATATTTATCCATCAAAACAAGTCCATCCTCATTATCAGTATAGGTTCATTATTGTCAGATGTACCGAGATGTAGTGAACAGCTTTTGTTTGCATCCCATCCAGTTAGATCATACCATATGTAAGTAGTAAAAAGGAAAGCGGAATGGTAAATACATTTTTACAGTTACGGAGAAACTGCAGTGCAGGTAGACAAACAAGGGCTACAACAAGCTGGACAGGGAGATCAAGAGTCATCTTTTAATGTATGAGAGGTCTATTCATGAGCCCAATAGCAGTGAGATAGATGCTGTCCCTGAGTTTGGTGGTGCATGTGCTTGTATTTTTGTAATTTCTACCTGGGAAGTGGAGGGTGGGGAGGATAGTGGGAGAAAAGAGAAATTCCAGGGTGGGAGAGGTCCTTGATTATGTTGGCTGCTTGTAACTTATATAGACACAAGGCAATATTTGCCAAGGGGGAGTTATGAACAGGAATTGAATCAAGAGTTTTGTGTGCACAAAACTGATGGGAAGAACTTAGGACTCCTGATGCATCGTTATTTCCTTTCTTCCACAAATATTGATTGACCTGCTAAGCTCCTCCACCAGATCTTTTGTTGCTCCAGATTCCAGCATCTGCAGTCTCTTGTGCGTCCACTTAAATCACCAGTCAGTAATGTGGCCTTGTTGCTATCATCAGCCTTGTTCTGATTCTGTTTTGTGTGGTTTGGAAGCAGGAGGATTGATATTGCAAACAAGTTAAAGGCAAGTTACAGGGTTCAGATAATTGGAGAACAAAATAAGAGATACACAGCAGTCTGAATAATTTTAAATTAAATTAAGCATGTAAATCTGGATTTGATTGACAGCGACAATGGGCAGGTTTAAATAAGTAGTATTTCTGAAGTCACACTCTTTCTGTGGCACCTCCCCTAAACCTAGACAGCTATGTACTGCCTCCCCCAGATCCAGACACTTTCTACCACCTCCCCCAGACCCAGACATCCATCTACCACCTCCCCCAGACTCAGACATCCATCTACAATGATTCCCAAACCCAAATATCTGTCTACTACCTCTCCCAGGCCTAGACATCTGTCTACCACCTCCCCCGGACCCAGACATCCGTCTACCACCTCCCCCAGACCCAGGCATCTGTCTACCACCTCCCCCAGACCCAGACATCCATCTACCACCTCCCCCAGACCCAGACATCCATCTACCACCTCCCCCAGATCCAGACATCCATCTACCACCTCCCCCAGACCTAGACATCCATCTACCACCTCCCCCAGACCCAGACATCCGTCTACCACTTCCCCCAGACCCAGACATCCATCTACCACCTCCCCCAGACCCAGACATCTGCTTACCACCTCCCCCAGACCCAGACATCCATCTACCACCTCCCCCAGACCCAGACATCCATCTACTACCTCCCCCAGACTCAGACATCCATCTACCACCTCCCCCAGACCCAGACATCCATCTACCACCTCCCCCAGACCCAGACATCCATCTACCACCTCCCCCAGATCCAGACATCTGCTTACCACCTCCCCCAGACCCAGACATCCGTCTACCACCTCCCCCAGACCCAGACATCTGTTTACCACCTCCCCCAGACCCAGACATCTATCTACCACCTCCCCCAGACCCAGACATCCATCTACTACCTCCCCCAGACTCAGACATCCATCTACCACCTCCCCCAGACCCAGACATCCATCTACCACCTCCCCCAGATCCAGACATCTGCTTACCACCTCCCCCAGACCCAGACATCCGTCTACCACCTCCCCCAGACCCAGACATCTGTTTACCACCTCCCCCAGACCCAGACATCTGCTTACCACCTCCCCCAGACCCAGACATCCATCTACCACCTCCCCCAGACCCAGACATCCATCTACCACCTCCCCCAGACCCAGACATCCATCTACTACCTCCCCCAGACTCAGACATCCATCTACCACCTCCCCCAGACCCAGACATCCATCTACCACCTCCCCCAGACCCAGACATCCATCTACCACCTCCCCCAGATCCAGACATCTGCTTACCACCTCCCCCAGACCCAGACATCCGTCTACCACCTCCCCCAGACCCAGACATCTGTTTACCACCTCCCCCAGACCCAGACATCTGCTTACCACCTCCCCCAGACCCAGACATCCATCTACCACCTCCCCCAGACCCAGACATCCATCTACCACCTCCCCCAGATCCAGACATCTGCTTACCACCTCCCCCAGACCCAGACATCCGTCTACCACCTCCCCCAGACCCAGACATCTGTTTACCACCTCCCCCAGACCCAGACATCTATCTACCACCTCCCCTAGACCCAGACATCCATCTACCACCTCCCCCAGACCCAGACATCCATCTACCACCTCCCCCAGACCCAGGCATCCGTCTACCACCTCCCCTAGACCCAGACATCCATCTGCCACCTCCCTCAGACCCAGACATCCATCTACCACCTCCCCCAGACCCAGACATCCATCTACCACCTCCCCCAGATCCAGACATCCATCTGCCACCTCCCCCAGACCCAGGCATCCATCTACCACCTCCCTCAGACCCAGACATCCATCTACAATGACTCCCAAACCCAAATATCTGTCTACCACCTCCCCCAGACCCAGACATCTGTCTACCACCTCCCCCAGACCCAGACATCCATCTACCACCTCCCCCAGATCCAGACATCCGTCTACCACCTCCCCCAGACCCAGACATCCATCTACCACCTCCCCCAGATCCAGACATCTGTTTACCACTTCCCCCAGACCCAGACATCTGTTTACCACTTCCCCCAGACCCAGACATCTGCTTACCACCTCCCCCAGACCCAGACATCCATCTACCACCTCCCCCAGACCCAGACATCCATCTACCACCTCCCCCAGACCCAGACATCTGTCTACCACCTTTCTGAGACCGAGACAATCATCTATCCTCTCTCCAAACTCAGCACCACCTTCCTGCTCTCTCCCCAAGTCTCACCACTCACTTGTGGTTCAAATGCCTGCCCATCTCCACTTAGAATATATTCAATGACTCTATCCCTCTTGCCATCTCCTGAGGTAGAGAATCCCAAAGATCCACAAAACTCTGGGAAGAAATTACACCTCACTTCTGTCTGAAACGGGTGAGCCCTTGCTCCGAAACTCTGCTGCTGAGCTCTAGATACCTCCCAGCAACCGCCTTGCTGAGGCCCCTCAGGATCATATGCATTTCAGTAGGATCACCACTTATTATTGTGAACAGGTCCATCCTGCTCAAGCTGTCTTCATTCTTTAACCCCTTCATCCCAGAAACTAACCTGGTGAACCTCCTCTGTTCTACCCCCAATGCAAGGATGTCATTCCTTTAACATGGAGACCAAAATGTCCGTAATACTCCAAGAGCAGGTTCACCATCTGCCCTGTCGAGCACCTCACACTCTTATATTCCATTGAGAAGATAGATGGAGAGGATATTGCCTCCTGCAGAAGAATTAGGAATCAGAGATGGTTGTTGAAATATGAAGGGTTCTTCACTTAGATAAGTGATTTCTTTTCTCTTGGAGGGTCACAGGTCCAGGGAAAACTCTTCCTTAAAATCCCGAGGAGTCAAGTTCTTACTCAGTGGAACTGACTGAGTGTAACTAGGACCTCAGTGATGGGAATGTTGGAGTTTGTATCTTCTGCTGATAGGAGGAGGGGAGGTGAGAGAATGTCCAGGGCAAGAGGGGGTCTTTGATTATACTGGCTACTTCACTGACGCAGTGAGAAATACAGATCGAGTCTATGGAGAGGAGGTGGCTTTCCATGATGTGCCAAGCTGTGTCCACGACTTTCTGCAGTTTGTTGCAGTCATGGGCAGAGCAGTTGCCAAAGCAAGCTGTTATGCATCCACAGAGGATGGCTTTAATGTTTCAACTACATTCATTGATGAGGGTCAACAGGGATATGCTGAATTTCTATAGCTTCCTGAGGACATAGAGCTGTTGGTGCACTTTCTTAGCCTATCCTTCCTTATGTCCGAAGGCCTTGGAGACATGATCTCGAGCGAGCAGTAGAGGGTTCTCTGGACATACTGCTGTGTGATTATGTAGCAGTGTACAGCGAATTGCTTAGCCTATGAATATCACTAGTCATTGTGTCGTCGACTCGTACAATCTCTTGGGTCACCCTGGAAGAGTCACGGTTCATACAGCCCAACTTGCCTATGCCGACCAAAATGCCTACCTAGGCTAGACCCACCTTCCTGCAATTGGCCCATATCCTTTTAGACCTTTCCCATCCACATACCAGGTGCATTTTAAATGGTTTTTGCTCTACCTGCCTCAACCACTTCATCTGCAGTTCATTCCATAAACACACCACCATCTGCATGAAGAAGTTGCCCCTTAGGCCCCTTTTACTTATCTCACTAAACTCGTGCTCTCTGGTTTCTGATTCCCCTTATCTGGGGAAATGACTGTGTGCAGTTAACTTATCTACATCCTAAGTGACACAAACGAGAGAATCCAAGCAATACACTTGATTTAATTACCTCCACAAGGTCCCACCTCCATCTCCTACACCCCAAGGAATAAAGTCCTAACCTCTCCCTATAACTCACTCCCTTGGGTCCTGACCAATTCCTCGTAAATCTTCTTTACACTCTCTCTAGCTTAATGAATTCTTTTCAACAACAGGGTGACCAAAACTGTGCACAATACTCCAGGCGTGGCCTCACCAACTGCTACACAGTGTCCCATTGTATCCCATGAACACAACTTCATTAATCCATTTTTCAGAACTATTTTTATCATTTTAGGTAATATGTCCTTGAGCTGCATTGTCCAGACAAATAGCAAATTTAACATCATCTACATGAGTGATAATTGTCGCTCTGAGCTCCTGTTCTCAGTGCCTGCCAGTGTGCTAAACACCTGCCCCACCCTGTCTGCCCGTGAGGCTACTAACACGTCCATTGTGCTTGTGTGAACTGCAGGTAGATTTCTGGGCACTATGTATCCAGCCCGTGTGACCCTCCCATGGGAGAACCTTTGACCATGGCACTGGTGTCATTTGCAGGGAGGTCTTGGCGTGATGCAGTGAGCTTCTGTGACCAGGGGGGAGACCCCTGGGTGTGGTGTGAGCTTCTGTGACCTGCAGAGGTATCTCTTTAGTCGCAGTGAGCTTGTGTGAACTGAAGGGGGAGATCTCTGCACAGTGTTGTGGGCTTCTGCGGCTGGTGTGTCGGACAGACTGATCTTTGTGGTGGGTATAAAATGTATGCACCTCCTTGGTTAGCAGAGAAACATATTGCACAGGAGAAGGCTACTTGGCCCATTGTGTCGACGTTGAATAAAAATAAGCTTAACCATTCAACACAGAAGTAGGACTTTGACACACAGTGCCTGTCAGCTAGCTTTCTGCCTGCACTAAAAGAAAATCTGCAATGAAACAAGATAGATGGAAATGTTCAGCAGGTGAGACACCTTCTATGAAGAGGGAAACGGCTAATATTTCTGGTCAGGACTGGGAAAGCGAGGGAAAACAAGCTGGTTTAGTTGGCAGAGAAGGTGAGGGAGGTGGATGGGGAACAAAGGCAGTATCTCTGATAGGGGGAGACCTGGTGATCTAAGGCAGCAGTTAAAATCAGATTAGTCTCCTTTGTGTAATAGCGAATGGCAAGGAAGTGGGACTGTATAGGAAAACGAAATAAAAAGAAGAAAAATTGAGCGAGACTGATGCAGGCAGAAGTGCCAGTTCAGAGGGAGAGGGAAAAAGAGAGTTACGCAGAGTCGGAGATTCAGCATCGAGTCCCGCAGGATGCAAAAGCAACATGTTCAGATGCAAGATGGCGGCTTGTTTCTCAAGTCTGGGTCTGGCCTTGTTCTGGCAGTGCAGACTACAGGCAGAAAGATAAAGCTGGGATGAGGATGGAGAATTAAAGTGGCAGGTAGCTGGAAGCTCAGGTTCGCTCGAGTGGGCTGAGTGCAGATGATCCACAAAGTAACGCCCAAACCGCATTTGGTTTCTCCATGGTGGAGGCGACCACACCAAGTGCTGTACATCAGAGTGGAAACACTACAAGTGAACTGCTGCTTCATCTGGAAAGACAGGGTCTCTGGGTAGTGGCAAGGGAATTGGAACTGGATTCTGAATCAGGTTTACTATCACTGTCTTGTATGGTATTAATCTCTTTGTTTTGCTGTGCAAAGACATAAGTTTGCTATCCATTACAAAATAAATAAATAGTGCACAGAAGAGTGGAGCAGTGTTCGTGAGTTCATGGGCTGTTCAGAAATCTGATCGCAGAGGGGAAGAGATTGTTGCAGAGTCATTGAGTGTGGGGTTTCACGCTCCTGTATCTCCTCCCTGATAACGGAGCAGGGCATAGCCCTGATGGCGAAGCCCCCGGTGATGGATGCTGCCATCGTGAGGCACTGCCTCTTGAAGGAGTCCTCAGTGATGAGGGGTTTGTGTCCACGATGGAGCTGGCCAAAGCTACAGTCCTGTGCAGCCTCTTGCTCCCCCGTGCATCAGAGCCCCCATGCCAGTAAGAATGCTTTCCACAATTCATCCACAGACATTTGCAGATACTTGGTGCTTTGTCCAGGGGGAGAGGGGATCAGAGCAGAGTTGAGGGAAGTAGATGAGATACAGCCAAGAGCTCTCTCTGCTCTGGAGACAAGTCAAAGGCATCTGGGTGGAATGTCTCATCACTTCTTTGATAAATCAATGACTTATTTGGTAGCTCTCGATGACTTAACGATCCAAGTGTTTATTTGGATAGTTCTTAAATTTTACGAGAGACTCTGCCTCCACCACCCACTTGGGTTTCACCAATTTTGGACATCTTGGTAGTGCAGCAGTGAGCATGAAGCTATTATAGCTCGGGACGTCGGAGTTCAGCGTTTGTTTCTGGCGTCTTCTGTAACAAGCCTGTGCGCCCTTCCCTTGAGCACGTGGGTTTCCTCCAGGTGCTCCGATTTCCTCCCACAGTCCAAAGATGCATGAGACAGAAGGTTAATTGGTCATTGTAAATTGTCCGATGATTAAGCTAGGGTTAAAATAGGTGGGTTGCTGGGCCGTGTGGCTCATTTGGCCAGAAAGAGCCTATTCCAAGATGTATCTCTAAATAAATAGATAGATAGATAGGTAAATAAGTAAAGTGAAAGAAATCTTCTTCAGGTTGCTTTTAAATCACCAACCAGTTTCCTTATCTATATACACTTTGATTATAGCTAACTCTGCTAAGGTTAAAAGTTTCTCATTGTTGACCATACTTATGCCCGTCAGTCAGGTCTCTCCCCAAACTCCTCAATCCTCATTATACCCTTGCACCTTATTGTCTGTCTGCACTGAACTTTCTCTGTAACTGTAAACCTTTATTCTGCATTCTGTTCTTTTCTTTTGTATTTCCTCGATGTACTGATATGACGAAATTATCTGTAAGGATGGCATGTAAATCAAAGTTTTTCTCTGTACCCTAGTACATGTGATAATAACGAACCAATTTATTTATCAAACTAAAGCATAGCTGAAGTGTTTTGCCTCAGGCAACAAACTAGTGAATCAACAACCACTGTGCTGGAGAAACTCAGTGGGTCGAGCAGCATCTGTGCGAGGAAAGGAACTATCAACGTTTCAAGTTGAATCCCTGCATTTGGACTGAGAAATGGCTGTGCCAAACCCCTCAGGCTCCTTTCTCACTACTCCTCCTCTCTCCTTAATACCATTCCACCTATGCACTCTCAGTGCCTTTTCTCCCAGGGTGGTAAAGACATCCTTTTAAGCAGAGTGGAGGAGGGTTTAGGGAAGATCTCAGAGGTAGATTTTTCTTTTGCACAGAGAACAGTAAGTGGTTGGAATGCAATGGTGGGGATGGAGATTGAGGCTGACACAACAGAGACATTTAAGAGACTCTTAAATAGATACATGGATGTAAGAAAATTGGAGGGTATGGGCTGTGTAGGAGGGAAGAGTTAGATTGATCATTGAATAGGCTAAAAGGCTGCCACAACTTTGAGGGCTGAAGTGTTCATATTGTTCCAATTTCTATGTTCTACTTCTAATTTTTCTATTGCCATGTTCAACGTCACCTATAAACATTATATTCCATCTGCCATGTCGTTACCTACTCACTCAACCTGCCTGCATCCACTCTGAAGGTTCTTTGCATTATCCTCACAGCCTACAATGCCATGCAGGAAAATAGCTGGTCATTGACTTCTGGAAGTGGGGCAGGGTACTTGAAATGTAGTGCCCAGGTGGTAGATACCACCCATTGCTTGTTCTGGTCCAAGCACACAGACATTATGGCCAAGAAAGCACACCAGTACCTCTTCTTCCTCAGAAGACTAAGAAATCTGCCCCATCTTGTATGGCATGCACCAATTTTCACAGATGCAGCTTAGAAAACACCCTCTCTCGATGCATCATAACTGGGCACGGCAACTGCTCTGCCCAAGACTGCAAGAGATAGTAGAGAGCTGTGAACACAGTCCAGCTTATCACAAAAAAACAGCCTCCCCTCCATTGACTCCACCTAAAATCTCCAAGAAAGTAGTCATTATTATCAAAGACCCACCCCACCCTGAACATTCTCTCTTCTCCCCCTTTCATTGAGCAGGAGATACAAAAACTTGAGAACACATACCACCAGACTGGACAGCTTTGATTTTGTTGGTTAAGGCTCTTTAATGTACGATAAAGGTGAGCTCTAGACCTCTCGATCTACCTTAACATGGTCTTTGTATTTTATTGCCTACCTGCACCACATTTTCTATGCAACTGTAACACTATACTCCCCATTACTCCCCATGCTGGTTGCTTTGGCTTTTGCACCAGCATGATGTTCTGATGTATGAAATGATCCGTCTGGACAGCATGCAAGCAAAAGCTTTTCACCGTACATGCAACCATAATAGACTAATTATCAATGTCCAGTTACCAACTTCACAAGCCAACTTGAATGTATTACACTGGATCCCATGTTCTTGATATGGCCACTCAGTCCTGATCCCTATGGCATCCCACTGGTCCCAGCCTCGCCTGCTGATTCATTCTTTCCCTTTGCTTTCTGGCAGCACAGTATTATAATGGTTAGCATAATCGCTCTACAGTGCCAGCCCAGCCAACACTGATCGGGGTTTGATTCCCTCCGCTGTCTGTAAGGAGCTTGTACGTTCTCCCCGTGACTGCCTGGGTTTCCTCCAAATGTTTTGGTTCCCTCTCACATTGCAATGACGTACAGGTTAGGGTTAAGGGTAAGTTGTAGGTGTGTTGGAGGCGTGATAACACTTGTGGGCTGCCCCCAGCACAACCTGCGCTGATTTGTTTTGACGCAAAATGATGCATTTCAATGTATGTTTCAATGTCTCGATGTACTGTGCTTATAAAAAGTATTCACCCCCCCCCCCCAGAGGTTTTCATGTTTTATTGTTTTACAACATTGAATCACAGTGGATTTAATCTGGCTTTTTTTTTTGACACTGATCAACAGAAAATGACTCTTTCATGTCAAAGTGAAAACAGATCAGTGTCAAAAAAAGCCAAATTAAATCCACTGTGATTCAGTGTTGTAAAACATTAAAACAGGAAATCTTCCAAGGGGGTGAATACTTTTTATAGGCACTGTATATTTGAAGAATAAATAAAATCTCTTTGATCTTCTATATGACCTGACATTCATCACTTACTATATAATGGAGGAAGACAGGCAACAATTACTGAAGCTGGCACACCAACAGTTAACACCGAAGTATCTCAGCTCCTGTTGTCCCATCTTGTCCGTCTGCGAATGTGTGATATGACCTTCTTGAGCATCATCTATAGAAATTAGCAAATAATGAGGACTTCAGGTACTGGCTATGTAACATATAACCTTGAAAATCCTACACCTTGGGATGTAAACAAATTTCTGGTGTAGACTAAGTCATCAGTACAAGGTAACAACCTTCCAAACACTAAAATGTCCCTTGTTAATGTGTTCACTCAGATTAACAGTTCAAACCACAATGCTCAAACTGAAACGACTGAATGTGCTAATGTTACTTCAGCCTTTAACTTAAACTTTTGTATCTTCCAAGTTTTATTTCATGCTGTAAAGATGCTTTAATCATGGCTGCTCTTCCTCCTGCCACATGATTCCCCTGTAGGTCAACTGTCAATCTCACTGTTGTGAACCCTCCTCATCAGTCCCCTGAGTTGTTACATTCCCAATCTTCTATGAGAGAACATTTTCTTTGCTTCACATTTTGAGCATATCGAGGACTTACTATGATAACGGAGTTAACTTTAAAGCAAAATACTGCAGCTGCCAGAAACCTGAGGAAAATACAGGACGTTTAGAGGTATTCAGAGAAATCACAACTACCCAAAAGAAGAAATTGTTTCTTCATCTGTGTTTGAAATGGGAAACCTTGTGATTTAAAACTGTGTCCCCCTAATTTTCCACAGCTATAGGAGAAACATCCTCTCATAATCTACCTTCTGGACCGCTCTCAGAGTTTCCTGGGTTTCAATAAGACCACTGAAAGTTTCAATAAAAAGGTGTTTAATTTCCATTGGGATCCATTGCAAGCTCCTGCAAAAGATATCTCAGTAACTGGAAGTAGCCTCAGTGCTACAGTTGGTGACTACATTTCCAAGGGAGGGGGTCAGTAGGGGTCAACGGTAGCAAGTGGGGCGGGGAACTGGAGATACGTGCACAGGAAGGGCTGGTTGTGGCCAGGGAGGTGTGGACTAGCGGAGCTTATTTGAAAGGAGGTTCCAGATGCCGGACAGCATAAACTGAAGGGTGAGTCTAGGACAGGGCTGAGAAGGTGTGAAACAGACCTCTATTGATAGGGGGGTGGGTGGAATGGAGAGGAGTTGCTATGAGGTCAAATGATTAGACAAAGAGGATGTGGATGCTGGTGTCAATATAAAGAGGCAATCATGGTGTATGATAGAGATCATGAGAGGCATAGATAGGTTAGACACAGGGGGGAGGCGGAACGTCGACTCACACCATGAGAAGCCTTCGTCGGGCATTTTCATACCTTACAAGGAAGGCACAGATTGGAAATCTGCGTGGGGTGCCTCTCCTTGCACAGACATTAGAGCAATGTGTGATTAAGTGCCTTGCTCAAGGACACAAGCAGGCTGCCACAGCTGAGGCTTGAACCAGTGACCTTGAGATCACAGACAAACACCTTAACCACTTGGCCACGTGCCCAGACAAAGGGGAGTGGTGTATAAAAACAGAGGATAGGTTTCAGATGAGAGGGAGGAGGTTTAGAGGGGATCAGAAGGGAACAGAGAGTGGCTGGCAATGGAATGCAAAGCCTGAGGAATTGGTGGAGGCAAAGACTCTCACAACGTTAAAGGGGCATTTAGATAGGCACCAGGACAGTCTACAGGCATAAATCAGAGACATGGGATTAGCATTGATAGTACAACTGTTGGCATGGACTAAGGGGACCATACCTGTGCTGTTATATTCCAGCACTATGACTGAGCCAAACAGAACAAAAACAGGCCCTTCGGTCCATTACATCCATGCTGACCATCAAGCACCCAGCTATGCTCGTCCCAAGTTTTGGTCTGTAAACTTCTGTATGTAGGTGTTTCCAGTGCTCATCTTGATATTTCTTAAATCTTCTGGGAGTACCTGCCTTCATTACCTTCTTGGGCAGTATGTATCGGACTCCAACCACCCCCTGGGTCTTCCACAGATCCCTTCTAAACCTCTTACTCCTCATACTTACTCCTTAACTTACTCTTTAAACTTATACCCCCAGCCTTAGCCCTCTCTGTCCTGAGGAAACATGTCTTATCCATGCTTCTCACAATTTCATGTCGAATTTATTTAATCCCACATATTTATTTTTTTGCGACTAGATTGGAAGAGAGAGGACAATGGCTGAACTAAATATCATTGGGACTCACATCTTCATTATTGTATTTTGTTTGTATTTAATCAATGTTGTTACTTTCAATTTAGAAGGGTTCCATAGTCATGCACTGACTGCTTTAAGGAGAGTGAGTGCTTCTAGTAGAGGAATGTGGAAGCATACAGTGCTAGAATAGATATCAAAGTGCTTTTATTGCAGCAAAAAGGACATTTTTCTTTTATCTCCATTGATGTTCAAGAAGCAATTGCTTTCAGTGTGCAAGTGACAATAGCAAGGACACACTTATTACCCATCCCTGGTTGCCTTGAGAACATGGTTGCTAGGCTATAACAATGGTCATTAGGAGCCAGTAACAGCAGAGGCAGATGTAGGCTGGACCAAGTGCATTTGGTAGGGTCCATTCTCCGAAGGATGTGAGCAAAGGGTGTTGGATATTGTCTGGATATGGAACTTTGCCAGATACAGGGCAGGGAGAGATCATTCAGCGACCCAAGAGATTCTGCAGATGCTGGAAATCTTGAGCGACACACTCAAAATGATGGAGGAATTCAGGTCAGGCAGCATCTATGGAGGGGAATAAACAGTTGACATTTTGGGCCAGGACCTTTCATCAGCCCCATTCAGCTCTTGTGCCTGTTCCACCACTTAATCAGATTCCCTGCTGTTATGCAGGTCTCTCACAACACTAACCAATACCGCATTTACTGATCAGCTCTTTGACCTGAAACATTAACTGTCTTTCTGTCTCTGCGGATGCTGCCTGACCTGCTGAGTGTTTCCAGCGTTCCTGTTTTCATTTGATAATTGGTAAATGGGTTCATTGTTGTCCCATGTCCTGCGGTAAAGTGAAAAAGTTTTGTTTTGCATGCCAGCCCCACAGACTATTTCACCACATCAGTACATCGAGTATAGAGTGCAATAAAGGCATATAGCTTTAACAGCATATAGTGTTACAGTTACAGAGAGAGTGCAGTGCAGACAGACAATAAGGTACAAAGGCCATAACAAGGAAGATTGTGAGGTTAAGAGTCCATCTTATTGTTCCAAAGGTCTGTTCAAGAATCTTATAACAACAGAGTAGAAGTTGTCCTTGAGCCTGGTGGTTGATGCTTTCAGACTTTTGTGTCTTTTGCCCAATGGGAGGCTGGAGAGGAGAGAATGTCTGGGGTGGGACAATATTTTGATTATGCTGGCTGCTCTACCAAGGCAGTGAGAAATGCAGACTGAGTCCATGGAGAGGAGGTTTTGGGATGTCCTGAACTGTGTCCCCAAATTTCTGCAATTTCTTATGGTCTCGGGAAGAGCAGTTGCCATACCAAGCTGTGAACATTTCACCCTAACTGACTATTTTACAAATACTTGCCTCATACTATAGCTAGCAATAGTAATCCCTCAACCCTTTCAACATATCAAATATTTCAAAGGGCCGGTTGACATACAATAGAAAGGCTATTGATAAAACAATTCTTATCAGGTTCCTTAGTATCAGAAGACTGGATTAGTGGAGGTTCCTAGTTACTCCTGCTCCTAGTTTGATTACACTGTTGCTTCAGGGCAGTGTTGTCTGGAAGTGTCGCGTTGTCGGAGGTAGGAAGCTTGGATATGGTATTAAATAAAGGCTGGGCCTATCCTCTCAGGTGCTCTCAAAAGCTCCCACAAAATTTTAGAAAGAGAATTAGTGTTTCAGAATTTGGTTTTGTAAGCAGGTGTATACAAATGAGAGCCAGGCCATTATAAACACTGGTGGTTTCCGGAGGGACTGCTGACTAGATTGGCTGACTGGTAGGAGGCAAAAAGTGGGAATAACGGGGCCTTTTCTGGTTCGCTGCCAGTGATTAGTGGTGTTTGTTCCCTAGGGGTCAATTTTGGGACTGCTTCTTCCCATGTTGTATGTCAATGATCTAGATGACAGAATTGAAGGCTTTGTGGCCAAGTTTGTGGATGATACAAAGAAGGGCAGGCAGTGCTGAGGAAACAGGGAGTGTGCAGAAAGATGAAGAAAATGGGTAAAAAAGTGGCAGATGGAATACAGTACACAGTTTAGGGTCGTGCACTTTGGTGGAAGGAATAAAGGCAAAGACTATTTTCTAAAAGGGGAAAAATTCTGAAATTTGAGGTGCAAAGGATCTTGGGGATCCTAGTACAGGCTTACCTAAAGGTTAACTTGCAGGTTGAGTTGGTAGTAAGGAAGGCAAATGCAATGTTATCATTCATTTTCAGAGGATTAGAAGATAAAAGCAAGGATGTAATGCTAAGATTTTATAAGGCGTTGGCCAGACTGAATTTGGCATACTGTGAGCAGGTTTTGAGCCCCATATCTTTCTTTCTTTATCAATCTTGTTATTAATTTAAAAAAGTATATATATACAAACAAGAGGAGGATTATCTCATAACAATATCGATAACAATACATATAAAAGGCAAAATAAACATCATCAAGATGATACATAGTATTAATCTAATAGTATATAATAAAAAATAAGAATCAATTCTCCTCTTATCATTTCATAAAAAAAATAAAGAAACTTTTATAATTTATATATATATATATAAACCCCCCACTATTCTCTGTAAACAAAAACAAAAAATAAAAAAAAGAAAAAGAAAAAAAAAGGGGACTGGGCAGCCCATATTGAGGGTAAAGTAAAAAAAGGAAAAACTTTCTGATCAAATCCAAAGTTTTGAGAGAGTAACTGGGAGAGCAATGAATCAAACCATATGAAAATATTGAATAAAAGGTCGCCAGGTTTCTTCAAATTTAAAGGATGTATCAAATGTCCGACTTCTTATTTTCTCTAAACTTAGACAGGACATAATGGAGGAAAGCCAGTAGAAAACAGTAGGTAGATTAGGAGCCCCATATCTAAGAAAGGATGTGCTGGTATTGGAGAGGGCCCAGAGAAGGCTCATGAGAATTATCCCAGCGCTGTGTATTTAATATTTCAGAAATATTTGAGTAATCCTGTAAATATATTGTTTGATTAAGCATTCTTTGTTGCTTAAATAATTAATTACAGGTTATTTGTAATAATAAGTGAATGTCATACTTCATGGCGCCACCGCATGATAAGTACGTGCTTCACTTAAAGTAAACATCAAACTAAGACTTGCATTCCCGGCTCTCTTGTTCTTCTTCCAATTAGTTCAATGTCTTGAAGCGTGATAGCCAGGAATGAAAGAGTTAACGTTAAAAAGGAGCGTTTGATGGCTCTGGGCCTCTGCTCGCTGGAGTTTAGAAGAATGGGGGTGATCTAATTGAAATCTGTCAAATATTAAAAGGTCTAGGTAGAGAGAATGTGGAGGAGATTTTTCCAAAAGTGAGAGAGTCTAGGACCAGAGGGCACAACCTCAGAATACAAGGACATCCCTTTCGAATAGATCTGAGGAGGAATTTCTTTAGCTGGGGTATGGTGAATCTGTAGAATTCATTGGCAGAGATGGCTGTGGAGGCCAAGTCATTGGGTATATTTACAGCCAAGCTGATAGTTTCTTGATTAGTGAGGGCAAAGGCAGGAGAACGAGGTTGAGAGTGATAATAAATCAGCCATGATTGAATGGTAGAGCAGACTCGATGGGCTGAAGGGCCTAATTCTGCTCCTATGTCTTATGGTCTTATGACTATATAGGGAAGGATGTCAACATCTTAGGTGGAGTCCAGAGAAAATTTACCACAAAGCTGTTGACAATATGGGGGTGGGGAGGAACAAGCGAATCTGGGCTTGTTCTTTCAAGTGGAGATATTGAAGAGAAAAGTTAAAAGAGGTGATTAAAAATATGAAGGATTTGACAGTATATTTCCTGACAACATAGGAGACTGTTCAGCACATCACGATTGTGCCAGCTCATAGAGAAGTCCCATTCCTGCAGTCATGTTCCCTGTAACATATTGGAACAGAGAACATACAACATATGGCACAGCACAGGCCCTTCATCCCACGATGTTGCTCTAACCTTCTAACTTACTCCATGATCAATCTAACCCTCCCCGCCCGCAGCAAAACATTGCAGCTCTTGCACTCAATCCCCCGACTAATGAAGGACAACGTATCACACACTGTCTAACCACCTTATCAACCTGTGTGGCAACTGGGAGGGACCTATGAACATGGATCCAAGATCCCACTGTTTCTCCACATCTCAGAATCCTGCCAAAAATATGCAAACTCCTCATGGACAGTATTGGAGGTCAGGATCAAATCTGGGTCTCTGGAACTCTGAGGCAGTGCGTCTACCAGCTGTGTATGGCACTGCAGAAGAGAGGGTCTACCAGCTGTATATGGCACTGTAGAGGAGAGGGTCTACCAGCTGTGTATGGCACTGTAAAGGAGATCGTCTACCAGCTGTGTATAGCTCTGTAAAGGAGTTCGTCTACCAGCTGTGTATGGCTCTGTCGAGGAGATCGTACATGACTGTCGAGGAGCTTATGACTGAATGATGAGAAGATATTCACGTGCAGAAGGAGCAGTGGTGAGAGGGCACAGATTGAAGGGAAGTGACAATCAGACTAAAGCTGAGAGGGGTTCTGTTACTCCAAAAGTGATGGAGGCAGACCAAATAATGACTTTCAATTGAAAGAGCTACATTATGAGATCAATGTGAGCAGGTAAAGTCACTGCTTCATAGTTTTGGGCTTCAGTCCTGACCTTGGGCGCTGCCTGTATGGAGTTTGCATGTCTGTGGCTGTGTAGGTTTCTCCCTGCTGCTCCTGTTTTCTCCCACATCCCAAAGATGTGTGGGATGGTAGGTTAATCAGAGACCGTAAATTACTCCTTGTGTAGGTGAGTGGCAGAATCAGGGGGCGTTTGATGGAAATGTGGGGAAATACTGTTTACATGGGAAAGTTAATCAGGGAATGAAATTTCTCTGCGAGCTGGTATCAACTCAATGTGCTGAGTGGCTTCAGCTTTTTTACCAGGAAAGTATTGAATAACTCTTTCAAAAGCTGGCCATTTTCTGTGCTCCATGATTCTAATGGTGCCTTTTTGTTGAATGTAAAGTGCTTTGGAAGGCAAGACGTTGTAAGTTTGCAAGCAATTACTCCTCACCCAGTTTAATTCTAATGGCAACACCCTCCACCTCCCATACCCTCACATCTCACACCCTCACATCTCACAGCCTCCCACCCCAAACACCCCCACAAAGCAGCAACAGCGGTCCCGTCCCAGACAGCTTAGAACAGATCTTAGAACACTGATAAGTTGTTGAAGACAAGTTCCAGAGAGCATTAATGTGGAGTAAATGTCATTAAAGACCCTCAGCATCAGGGATAATCCCTTGTCTCATCACTACCATCGGGGAGGAGCTACAGAAGCCTGAAGATGCATGCTCAATGTTTTAAGAACAGATTCTTCTTCTCTGCCATCAGATTTCTGAATGCGCTATGAATACTATTCCCCTATTACAATATTTATTTATCTATCTATGTAGTTATATATTTATTATTAATCATTGTAACTTACAGTTAACTTGTATTGTTGTTACGAACATCAGATTTCATGACTTTGTCAGTGATAACAAGCCTGATTCTGATTCTGTAAACGATTACGGGCACAAGAAAAGTTTAAGCAGCTCTGCCTGGCCTTCAGAGACCTCTCCATCACTGAGTCCCGTCCCTTAGGAATCAGGAGTATCTGGAAAGAGGTCATTGGTTGGCCGCATTGCCACCTGAAATGTTGTCCCATTTGCCCACATTAAGCTGTGACAGGGTCCTGAATTACCCCTATGAACTGTGCTTTTGAAAAGAGAGAGAGAGAGAGGTGTCCAACACAGACAGCTTGTTAAAAAGAGAGAAAAAGAAAGAGAGAGAGAGAGGCGAAGACTGCTTTGAGATGGTGTTATGGTTTGTCGGCAGCATGTTTACACTTTTGCAAGGACACTAGCAGCTTCCAAGTTCTTACAGAGAGAGAAGGGAGCAGCTGCTTGATAGACAGCTGGTATTCAGCACGGTGAGATAAATAGAAGATCAGTTGTTAGACCTACAGACACATGGTTTTGGACACTGAATGAGCTTTGTTGTGCCCACAGAAAAGGTGGGTTTTGGAGGATCGAACAGGCAGATTGATCAGTGACTCTAGCAGTGTGAAAAAGGTGTGACCGGTGGGGAGTTATTCATGTGTCTGACCCTCGCCTGGGTTGATAATTCCACCACAGAAGAACGGTCCCCTTTGTTGTGGTCACAGTTGGTGACTTCTAAAGGATTTCGGAGGACAACAGGAAGATCGAAGATGTCAGCTCACCTGAAGACTCAAATCTCTCCCTCTCTCTCTCCCTCTCTCTCTCTCCATCACTACTCAACTCAATACCACGAATTGAACTGAACTTTACTCATCATCATAAGACTATCTACTTACCCCTAGACTTGAAGAAGCTTGGTTTTCATATATTTCCACACTTATATATAATCATTCCTAACCTGTTTTATATATCTGATTTTATATTACTGTATTGCGTAGTTACTAATAAATACCATTAGTTAATAGCAATACTGGACTCTAAAGTGTTTTCCATTTCTGCTGGTTCTTTAACCCGTCATGGGGTACGTGACAAAATTGGGGCCTGCATCCGAGATGTGAACAAATTGGTTGGGGGGCTTGTTTGAATTGATCGGGGAAAATCCATTTTGATTTGTTTGTGTGGAAAAACAGCAGAAATGGATGTTAATGTTGAGAGGTTTCTGTTGGAACCAACTCCTGACGAATTGGATGATGCTAAGAGGGATGTGCTGTTGGGAATTGCTCAAAAGTTAAGACTAAAGGTGACCACAAGAAAGCTCAGAAACAGACCAGCATTATATAGCTAAGGGCAAGTTTGATAAGGAGGTGTTAAAGTTATTTGCTGAAGGTAAGGTACTTACTGAGGCTGAAGTTCAGTTGCAATTGAAATTGAAATTAAAACAGCTCGAGGCTGAGGAAACAGAAAAGCAGAGGATCTATGAGGCTAGGGAGGCAGACAAACGGAGAGAAGTGGTAGAAAAACAGTTTGAAAGGCTGTCCAAGGCAAATCGTACTGTGAACCTCGCTAAAAGTGAGTTTAGTCATGCCACAGTGACATATCTGGGCTATGTAGTAGGCCAGGGCCAACTGGCTCCTCTACAGGCCAAGATTCAAGCTATTGCTGAGGTTCCTGTTCCGACAGGCAAGAAAGCTTTGAGAAGGTTTCTGGGAATGGTTGGATATTACCGAAAGTTTTGTAAGAACTTCACGGACATCGCTCTCCCCCTAACGAAACTTCTAGGGAAGAGTGAATGATTTGTATGGAGTGATCTTTGCCAGAAGGTATTTGAAGGTCTGAAAACCATCCTGCGTTATCATCCTGTGCTCAAAGCACCGATTTTTCCAAGCTATTTTCTATAGCAACAGACACTAGTGATGAAGCTGCTGGGGCAGTACTGTTACAGAAAGGTGTGGTTGACATTGAACACCCAGTAGTTTATTTCTCAAAGAAATTTAATGTGCACAGAAAAATTATTCCACTGTTGAAAAGGAATTACTAGCACTTATTCTGGCTTTACAACACTTTGAAGTCTATGTTTGTCCTGCCCAGAGACCACTTGTGGTTTACATGGATCACAATCTGTTAGTGTTTCTAACTAAGATGAAGGAGAAGAATAGACAGTTATTAAATTGGAGTCCGATATTGCAAGAATATGATCTGAAAATCAAACATATGAAAGGTACTGACAATTTTCTAGCTGATTGCTTATCCAGATGTTAAGTTAGAAATTGTACACATTTTTGCTGTTATCTGATGATTTATACATGTATTGTTTCAAACTCTGTAATTTCCAGTTAAACTGAAATTTTGCCTGCGTCAAACTTTTTTCTAAAAGGAAGGGTGTGTGACGGGGTCCTGAATTACCCCTATGAACTGTGCTTTTGGAAAGAGAGAGAGAGAGAGGTGTCCAACACAGACAGCTTGTTAAAAGAAAGAAAAAGAAAGAGAGGGAGAGAGAGAGAGGCGAAGACTGCTTTGAGATGGTGTTATGTTTAGTCGGCAGCATGTTTACACTTTTGCAAGGACACTAGCAGCTTCCAAGTTCTTACAGAGAGAGAAGGGAGCAGCTGCTTGATAGACAGCTGGTATTCAGCACGGTGAGATAAATAGAAGGTCAGTTGTTAGACCTACAGACACATGGCTTTGGACACTGAATGAGCTTTGTTGTGCCCACAGAAAAGGTGGGTTTTGGAAGATCGATTAGGAGGATTGATCAGTGGCTCTCGCAGTGTGAAAAGGGTGTGACTGGTGGGGAGTTATTTGTGTGTCTAACCCTCGCCTGGGGTGATAATTATACCACAGAAGAACGGTCCCCTTTGTTGTGGTCACAGTCGGTGACTTCTAAAGGATTTCGGAGGACAACGTGAAGATCGACGGCGTCAGCTCACCTGAAGACTCAAATCTCTCCCTCTCTCTCTCTCTCTCCATCACTACTCAACTCAATACCACGAACTGAACTAAACTTTACTCATCATTGTAAGACTATCTATTTACCCTTAGACTTGAAGAAGCTTGGTTTTCATATATTTCCACACTTACTTATGTATAATCATTGCTAACCTGTTTTATATATTTGCATTTATATTACTGTATTGCATAGTTACTAATAAATACTATTAGTTAATAGCAATACTGGACTCCAAAGTGTTTTCTATTCCTGCTGGTTCTTTAACCTGCCACGGGGTACATGACAAAGCCTATTTGCCTCTGAACCTTTCCTATCCATGTACCTGTCCAAATGCCTTTTAAATGTTGTTATGGTACCTGCCTTAACCACTTTTTCTGGCAGCCCGTTTACCTCCTGGGTGAAAAAGCTGCCCCTCAGGGTCCCATTAAATCTCTCCCCTCTCATCTTAAACCCTTGTGTTCTCCTCTTTCATTCCCCAATCCTGGGAAAAAGACTGAGTGCATTCATCCTATCCTTGCCTTCATAATTTTATGCTCCTCTATAAAATCACCCCTCATTCTCCTCTGTTCCAATGAAAATTCCAGCCTGCTCAACCTTCTCCATAGCTCAGTCCCTTGAGTCCCAGCAACATACTCAGAAAGGTTCCATGCACTCTTTCCAGCTTAATGGCATCTTTCCCACAGCAGGGTGACCAAAACAGAGCACAACGTTCCAGTGCGGCCTCACCTGCATCTTGAACAGAAGAGTTGAAGTCGGGGTTGGATTGAACACCCAACGTTTACCCAGAATGGCACAATTGAGGTGGCTCATTAATAGTTTGCAGGATGGAGCTGTCTATTGCCACTGGAGTCGATGTCTATTCCCTCTATTACTAATGCACATTGGCTGTAGGACACAGGGAAGTTTTATCTCACCCATGAGGAACTCTGGAAAGACTGGCCTTTACTGCCCAGTGCTGGAGTTGACCACATTCTAGGCCACAGCCTAGGATAACCTCATGTCAACCAAATGGGTATGGAACTGAAGGATGATCCAGGCTTTGCTTATTAAAATCATTCAGCTCTAAAACCATCAGGGTCAATTTGTAAAGCCTTCTGAGTTACTGACTATGTAATCTCAATAGTAAACTGATGTACTGTAACATCTGATCAAGTTTGCTTTGGCAGGGCCTACATCCTCTCAGACCACCTGACCAACAGTACTGAGGAAAAGTGTCCCTCTCTGAATCCTCCTGTGCGTCGCACTGTTTTAGCAGGAGGGCATTTATCAGTAAGGTCTTAGGGAGCAGACCCATTTACTGCCTATCCCTAGGAACTCACACAAAATGGTGGAGGAACTCAGCATCTGTTCTGCCTATCTCCTTGCAACTTCCCCCCTCACCTGGTCTCACCTATCACCTGCCAGTTTGAACTCTTCCTCCTCCCTCCACTCTCTTATTCTGGCTTCTGCCCCCTTCCTTTCCAGTCCCGATAAAGGATCTTGGCCCGAAATATTGACTGTACATTTTCTTTCATTGTTGCTGTTTTACCTGCTAAGTTCCTCCAGTGTTCTGTGTTTGCTGCTCAAGAATTCCAGCTGCTGCAGAATCTCGTGTCTCTGATGACTGCTATCCGTGGTTGAAGGTGATGCTGTGGGCACTGAACTACCACAGTCTTTACAGAGTGAGAGCCCAGTAATAACATGGAGTTGTGGAGAATGGGCACAGAAGGGTACAGAGTAGATCAGTTGTGGCCATACTGAATGAAGGAGCAAGCTGAGGGGCATGGTGGCCTACCCCTGTTCTGACCTTCTTGATCATGGCCAATTTATTATCCCTCTCCTGTCTTCTCCCCATAACCTTTGAAGCCCTTACTAATCAAGAACCCGTCAACCTCCATTTTAAATACAGGCGATGCTTTGGCCTCCACAGCCGTCTGTGGCAATGATTTCTACGGGTTCACCACCTCCTGGCTAAAGAAATTCCTCCTTATCTCTGTTCTAAAGGGACGTCCTTCTGTCCTGAGGCTGTGCCCTCTGGTCGCACATCCACCCACTGTGGGAAACATTCTCTGTACATTCAAACTATCTAGGCCTTTCAATATTTAGTAGATTTCAGTGAGATCTCCACTCTTCCTTCTGAACACCAGTGGGTACAGGTCCAGCATCATCAGATGCTCTTCATACATTAACCCTTTCTTTCTTAGGATCATTCTTATGAACTTCCTCTGGACCCTGTCCAATGCCAGCACATCTTCCCTTAGTAATGGGGCCAAAAAACTGCTCACAATGCTCCAAGTGCAGTCAGATAAAGTGCCACTATTATATCATTGTTTTTAACTTCTAGTCCTCTGGAAATAAATGCTAACATTGCATTTGCTTCCCTTATTACCAACTCAGTCTGCAAGTTTTCCTTCAGGTAATTTTGCACTAGGCCTCTCAAGTTCCTTTGCACCTTTGATTTCTGATTTTTGAATTGCACCTCTACCTCCCCATTTAGAAACTAGTCAACGCCTTTATTCCTTCTACCCAAGTGCATGACTTCCCTGCACAGTATTCCACCTGCCACTTCTTTATTCTCATAATCTGCCCAAGTTTTTTCTGCAAAGTGAGTTCAGGCAGCTAGGTGCTTTAAGTTGAAGGAAGGGACCTCCAGTGTTGTGATCTCGGGATTTCTACCTGTGCCACGTGATACCGAGGCTAGAATTAGGAGGAGATACAGTTTAATGCGTGGCTGAGGAGATGGAGCAGTGGGGAGGGCTTTGGATTTCTTGCAGGAAAGGTGAAACTACAAGGGAACCAATATACTGTAGGAAGGCTTGCTGGTGCTACTCTGGGGTGTTTAAACTAGAGGTGTAGGGGATGGGAAGCAAAGTGCTGGGACAGGTAGTTGAGAGGTTGTGGGGAAAGTACTGTAGATGTCAAGCCTACATACAAAGACAGGAACTGAAAGGTTGAGTATGGTGGAACAAATATTCTGAGTTGCATCAATTTCAATGCAAGGAGAATTGTAGAAAAGGTGAGTGAGTTTAGAGCATAGATCAGCACATGGAATTATGATATTGTAGGCATTGATGAGACTGGGCTACAGTAGGGGTAGGACTGGCAGATCATTGTTGTGGAGTTCTGTTGTTTTAGACATGGAAGTGCGAGAGGATTTTAAGGGGAAGGATTGGCATTGCAAGTCAGGGAAAACGTCATGGTAGTGCTCAGACAGGACTGATTGGAGGGCTCGTCGATTGAGGCTATATGGGTGGAAGTGAGGAATAAGAAAGGAATGACTGCATTAATGGGATTATACTATAGACCTCCGAATGGTTAGTGTGAATTAGAGGTGCAAATTTGTAGAGAGATAGCAGACAGTTTCAAGAAATGTAAAGCTGTGATTGTAGGTGATTTTAACTATTTACGTATCAACAGGGACTACCGTAATGTAAAGGGGTTGGATGAGATAGAGGATTGCAAGAAATGCAAGAGAACACATAAGAAGGAAATCAGGAGGGCTAGAAGGCAAGAGGTTGCTCTGGCAGACAAAGTGAAAGAGAATTCCAAGAGCTTCCACAGGTATATTAACAGCAAAAGGATAGCAAGGGGCAAAATTGGTGCACTTGAAGATCAGTGTAGTCATCTAGGCATGGAGTCAAAAGAGATGGAGGGAATCTCCAATGGATATTTGTGTCTGTATTTACGTGGGAGATGGACATAGAGTATATAGAACTGAGGTAAAACAATAGTGCGGTCATGGGCCTTATCTAGAAGAGGAGATGCTTGCTGTCTTGAGCCAAACTAGGGAGAATAAGACCCCAGGGCCTGACAATGTGTCCCTTCAGACCTTGTGGGAGGCCAGTGCACAAATTGCAGGTGCCCTGGCAGAGGTATTCGAAATGCCCTTAGCATGTGTGAGGTGCCGGAAGACCAGATGATAGATAATGTTCTGTTGTTCAGAAAGGCTCTAAGAATAAGCAAAGAGATTAAGGGCCGGTGGGCCTGATGTCAGTGGATAAATTACTGGAAGGTAATCTAAGGGACAGAATATATAAGTATTTGATTAGAGAGGTCCTGATTAAGGAAGTCAACAAGGCTTTGTGTGTGGTAGGTCATGTCTAATCTTACAGAGTTTTTCAAGGAGGTTACTAGGAAAGTTAATGAAGAAAAGGCGGTGGATCTTAAATATGAAAAGTTCTGCAGATGCTGGAAATCCAAAGCAACACACACGAAATGGTGGAGGAACTCAGCAGGTCAGGCAGCATCTATGGAAATGAATAAACAGTCGACGTTTCAGGCCAAGATCTTTTTTCGGGGCTGGAAAGGAAGGGAGAAGACACCAGAATAACAGAAAGGCAGTACATGTTGTCTCCATGACTTTAGTAAGACCTTTGAGAAAGTTCTGCATGGAAGGTTGGTCAAGAAGTTTCAGTCGCTTGGCATTCAGAATGAGGTCATAAACTGGACACAACATTGGCTTAGCAGGAGAAGACAGGGAGTGGTAGCAGATGGTTGTCTCTCTGACTGGGGGCCTGTGACTAGTGGTGTCCTATAGGGATCAGTGCTGGGTCCATTGTTGTTTGTCATCTATATTAATGATTTGGATGATAACGTGGTAAACTGGATCTGCAAATTTACAGATGACATTAAGATTGGGGATGTAGCAGACAGCAAGGAAGGTTATCATGACTTGCAGTGGGATCTGGACCAGCTGGAAAAATGGGCTGAGAAATGGCAGATGGAATTTAATGTAGACAAGTGTGAGATGCTGCACTTTGCGAGGACAAATCAGGTTAGGACTTACACAGTGAACGGTAGACCTGGGAATAATTCCTTGAAAGTGGTGTTACAGGTAGATGGGGGTCATAAAGAGAACTTTTAGCACTTTGACCTTATTAAATCATATACTGAGTACATGATTAAGTTGTATAAGACATTGCTGAGGTCAAATCTGGAGTACTTTGTGCAGTTTTGGTCATCTACCTACAGGAAAGATATCAATAAGATTGAAAGAGTACAGAGAAAATTTCCAAGGAAGTTGCGAGGACTTGAGGACCTGATTAACAGGGAACGGTTGAGTAAGTTGGGACTTTATTCCCGAGAGTGTAGGAGAGTGAGGGGAGGTTTGATTGAGGTATACAAAATAAAGAGGGGTATGGACAGGGAAAATGCAAGCAGGCTTTTTCGCCTGAGGTCGGGTGAGACTTGAACTGGACATCATAGGTTTAGGGTGAAAGTTGAAATGTTTAAGGGGAACTTCTTCACCTGGCAAGTAATGAACGTGATCATTTAATACACGGGACAATTAATGGATTAATACTCTTTTCCCCACAGTCAATTAGTCAATCCAAAAACAATTACACATACAGGGAAGTAAACTCTCCTCTCAGCCCCATTAGCTGTTTTGGAATGGACCTGTGATTCACGTGAATAATTTTTCACAATTACTGAAAGGTCTCTCATTTGTCATAACTCAGTCACAGCCCAGCTGTTCTGAGTGGGCAACAGCAGTGACTTATCGCAGTGCTGTGCTGTATAAACAGAACCTGAGGAACATGCATTTCCGAAGGTGTCCGTTCGGTCCCTCGTATCTGTGTCAGTTCATTAAAAGGGCTTCCTTATTAGTCTCACTCTCTCAGCCTTAGGGATGTTTTCTTTTGAAATGCGTTTAAAGGAATCCTTTGAAATTTGTTATTGGACCTGCTTCCTTCACTCTGCCAGACAGGACATTCCAGATTATAACAATTTACTGCACAACACAAAACTCTGCTTGGATCTTTTGCCAATCAGATAAGGGTTGTTATCTAGCTCATAATCTTTTAGCCATTGGAAAAGATTTTTCCTTATTTTATCCAGGAGAACCTACATAATAGTACGCACCTGTATTAAATCATGCCTTCAATTTCACTGCTTTAGGAAGAACAATTCCAGCTTTGCTAACATTGCCACATAACGGAAGTCTCCCATTCCTGGTAACATTGCAGTAACTCCCTGCATCAACTTAACGCTTGACATCACTTAGGAAAAATGTTACTGTTCATTTTTATGGAGCCACAGAGTCAGAGAGCACAACAGCGCAAAAATGGCACTTCAGCCCATCTATTCTTTGCCTTACTTTTTCTGCTTAGTCCTATCCACCTGCTCTCAGACCAAGCTTCTCGTAAATATTACAATTAAACCTGCATCTAGCACTTCTGCTGGCAGCTCATTCTACGCTCAGACCACCATCTGAGTGAAGAGGCTTCCCCTCAGCTTCCACTTAAATATTTAATCTTTCATCCCAAACCTATGACCCTTAGTTCTAGTTTCACTCAGCCTCAGGGGAAAAAGCCAGCATGCATTCACCCTATCTATACCCCTCATAATTCTGTATACCTCTATAAGATCGCCCCTCATTCTCCTATTCTCCAGGGAATGCTGTCCTGACTTTTTCAACCTTCCCCTATAGCTCAGGTCCACAAGTCCAGGCAATATCCTTCTAAGCTTTTTGATAGCTTTCATTTTCGTCACTTTGTGTACTGTACGTACCATCTGAAGCTAATCGTGTGTACATATGGCATACTTGTATGTTGTGTTTTATATATATATTCATTATGTTTTTATGCTTACTGTGTTTTTTATGCTGCTTCAGATCTGAAGTAACAATTATTTTGTTCTCCTTTACGCTCATGCACCATCTTAAAGCCAGAATTGCTTCTTGAATATTTTTCTGTAGGTAGATGACCAGAGCTTCACACAATGCACCAAATTCGGCTTCACCAATGTCTAGTAAAACTTTAACATTGTAGGCCAATCCTGTACTGCTCTGATTTATCAATCCTGATTTATAAATCTGATTTATAAATCCTGCTCTGATTTATGAAAGCAAATATGCCAAAGCTCCCTTTATGACCCTATCCACCCTGCAACACCAATTTCAAGGAATTATGGATCTGTGTTTTCAGATCCCTTTGTTCTGCCATACCCCTCCGTGTCCTACCATTCACTGTGTAAGTCTTACCCTGGTTTGTCCTGCCAAACTATAATAACTTGCAATTGTCTGCACTAAATTTCCATCTTGTTACCCCAGATCCAATGCAGCATAAAAGAGCTCCTTAAACTGAAACATTAAATACTTCCCTATCCACAGATTCTGCTCCAATCTGCTGAATACCCCAGCATTTTCTATTTTTATTTTCCATTGAATTTCCCATTATGTTGGCTGTGGTCTGAAGATAAAGAAGAGTGCACTGATATTTATTTACGTTGAATTCAGCCCGTCACTCCTCACACTGTGAGGCTACTTAATTATACAGTATTTTTGTATTATATAGAGATGGCATTAATGATTGAAAGTTACAAACAATTCAGAGTTTCAATATTCCCTACACAACAGTAATCAGAATAAGGCTAGCACTATTTCTAGTTGTCCTGGAACTAAATCCATTAGGACTACAAAAAATACTTTCTATTATATCTTGTTAGCTTATTAGCCTTATCTAATTAATTCTAATGCATGATGCAAACGTAATGCATTATGAAGACTCCTGGGATATGATACTTTCTGCAGGTGGCATTGGCAATTATTTATTTGTGCTTTTGAGCCCATCGGTCACTGGACCAATTCATCAACGGTCTATAAACATGAAATTTTACCCTATTTATCTCCAATTTCTTTCCTTTCCCACCGCACTTTAAAGTAATTAGTTTAGCATCTTTAGCCACAACCTCCAGGCTTCCTGCTGCCTCTCTGTTCTGTCTGCTCGTCCAATGATGCACCTTGCATTTTATCATCTCGTTGGCACAGCAGCACTGTACAATCTTTGCCTCCCACCTTCTCCATTTCAATCCAAACATTTCATGGTCTTCAGTCCTATGTTGACCACTTCTCCCCATCTTCCCCTAGCTTTCTGGTGCTCTGTCAAAGCTACTTTGAAGCTGATTCCACACATATCCTGATTAGGAGTTATAAACCAGACATACACTAATAAATCTATTAGACCAACGTTTCCATTTTCCTACTTGAGATTTAAGGATTAAATCGATCTACTTAAGGTTAGTCCAGCAGTTGGTCCCTGTTGGTAGAATCAGCTATGGCAGGAGATAACTCTGGGATTGTCCACTTGTGCCTGAACCCTACTACAACATATGAATTCTTTCTTTGGGGTATTAACTCAAGGGTGGCATGGTAGTTCAGTAGTTGGCATAATGCTATTACAGTGCCAGCTGTAAGGTCAGGGTTTCGATTCCTGCCGCTGCCTGTAAGCAGTTTGTATGTTCTCCCCATGACTGCATGGGTTCCTCTGGTGCCCAGATTTTCTCCCCAATCCAAAGACATACAGTTAGGGTTAGTAAGTTGTTGGTGCTGGAAGCGTGGTGACACTTGTGGACTGCCCAGCACAGCCCTCGCTGTACATTTCTCTGTATGCTTCCAGCTACAGTATATGTGACAAATAAAGCTTACCTTTATCTTATAAATCTGGGACAATGGAGACTCTGTTTCCTTTGTTGGAAGTTGGAAGGTTCAAGTGCCACTTTAGTCAAGAACACAAAGTTTAAGCTATCACACTGGAGGCTCTCTTGGAGGTGCTGTCAGATTAAGGATTGTAGAACAAATTATGATACAAAACCTTTGATAAGCAAGAAGATATCCCTGGACATTTGGTTGGCATTTACTATTCAATCAATATAACCTTACCTCACCTTAAAAGAGATATTCCCTTTGTCCAAACTGTCCCTCCCACACTCTCTGTACAAATTAGAACAAACTTATTTTCTCTTTTTCCCACTTTTAATGAAGTCTTTGACCTGAAACATTACCCTGTTTCTCTTTTCCTTTTATCTGTGTACTTTCCTACCTTCTCTCATTTCACATTTTTTACCTTCCTTTATTGACACATACCCTCTGTCTAACTATCACCATCAGCCTACCAATGACTAAATTTCACCATTTCACCCCACAACCATACTGATCGCTCTCCCTCAGAGATTTTATTAATGATTTTTATTCCTTTTCCCTCCCAATCCTCTCTCCAACTTAAACTTGACTTTAGTTTTCCCCCCTTCTCAGTTCTGAAGCATTGTTTCTCTAAGAATAAACTCTTCTCAGGTTTCCAGCCGGGTATAGGGTACAGGTCTACCTGTATCTGACCAGAAGTTCCTCTCTCCACAGATGTTGCCCGACCTGCTAATTTTCTAGTGTTGTTCCAGACTTCCAGCTTTAGGACCTAAAATGGATTATTTGGGCATTATCATATTATTGCTCCTGGGACCTGGTTATATATAGAGTTTCTGCCACATTCTCTACATTCCAATAATTGCTTCACTTCAAAAGTGTTTTATTGCCAGTAAATGCTTTGGGTTATGACCAGAGTTATACAAGCCCTAATCCCTCTTCTTTCCCTTAAAATATAGTCAGTGTCAGAATGATTTCTGACTTGAGCAAATAGTTTGGTTTTTTTCCCTTGGTATTTTTGTTATTGTTGTTGGACTAAGAAAGATACAAGAACATTCCTGTCATCCGAAGCCACCGGCCTGGGCAATGACAGCAAATGCATGACAGGACGTAGCTTCCAGAAGTGGTGAGATTGAGTGAAGACAATAATGAAGAAGGAAAGGTCACAGAACCTCCTTCTCTTTAATGACTGCCAGCGCCTAGCAGAAGGTAGCTGTTGCGTCTGTGATTTATTCACATGAGACAGGCATCCTCCATGTGGCGTCGCGGACTGGGTGCTTGCACAGATTAATATCGCTTGATGGAAAAATTGAGAGCCACGTGACCTTGGATTCCTAATCTGCACTCCCTTGGAGTTCTCTCGCACAAAATCAGCCCTTATAAGTCTTCTAATTTTTTCCCTTTCTGACTGCATTCCAAGTGATATATTGAGCTGTTGAGTTCAAACATTGTCAACTTGATCTTCTGCCCATGGGGCCTGGTGATTTCTGCCAATTTTGATTAAGGCATGAAAAAATAATCTGGATTTCTTTGTAAGAAAATAGTCTTCCTGACTATTCAGTTTCAGCAGGTCCCCTGGGTCCCTTCACATTATATCAAGATATCTCAAGGAAGTATTTTCTACGTAAACCACATCTAAAGGCCCCAGATTCCATAATTCATACCAGTACTCAGCAGGGAATGAAAGCACGCTACAATAAGTCGTGTTATGCTGGGGCTGGAACCAGCCACACATCCCCTGCTTTGAGATTTAAACGCTGAGGCAACACCAGGAAGAAGGAACAAGGCTTTCAATCCATGTTTTTCTATTCTACTTGGAATTAAATCCTGTGTCATTCCTGGAATGGAAAGAGATCTTCTGGGTGGCTCCATTTCTGAGTTGAGGGACAGATGAGAGTGAATCTTCCAGATACAGGGAATAGGAGGATGAATCCTTGACTTCATCACTGTTTCCTTTCTGGTTGATTTGCCTTTCTCCGTTATTGCTTGAGTGGGAAATGCCATTCCTTTCAGGTAGATGGAAATCCAGGAAAGGTTTGCCATTTGCCTGGATTAGCATGGCTCCAAACCTTCCAACACAAAGCCATCTCTTGATTAAAGGCCTACTTCCAGATTCACTCCCTCTGGTCATACATAGTAGATCCAAACACCCACCACTTCCATTATCGAGGTCTCCCACCATACAGGCCATGCTCTCTTCTTCCTGCTGCTATTGGGAAGGAAGCTGGTACAGGAGCCTTAGGCCCCACACCACCAGGTTCAGGAACAGTTAATACCCTTCAACCATCAGATTCTTGGACCAGAGTGGGTAACTTCACTCACTTCCTTATAAGGACTCACTTTCAAGGACTCTACAACTCACGTTCACAGTATCATTTATTTATTAGTATTTTTTTTTGTATTTGTGCAATTTGTCTTCTTTTCCACATTGGTTGTTTGTCAGTCTTTACTTGTGTGTAGTTTTTCATTGATTCTATTGTTTTCCTTTGTTCTACTGTGAATTCCTGAAAGAAAATGAATCTGGGGGTAGTATACGGCGACATTTATGCTGTTGACAATACATTTACATTGAACTTTGAGCTTTACAGGGACGCTGGGTCCGGATCCATGGAAACAGCAACACTGTGAGGTAACACATCACTTGGGTAAGTATCACCATCCTCTCATCCATTATACAGAAAGAGTTACCTCTTTAAGACCAGCTGATTGGCTCTTCCTGTAACCCACCCTGATCACCCACGCCTCTCCTCCCTCTACCTTCTTTCTTGCAGAACTTGCTAGCTTCATCAGGATGGGACCAGTCAATTGGCACAGCTCGACCACAAATGGCAGTATCTACCTTTCAGAATCAGAATCAGAATCAGATTTATTATCACTGACATACGTTGTGACATTTGTTGATTGTGGCAACAGTGTGGTGCAAGTCATAAATAATTACTATAAGTGACAATTTTAAAAAGATAGTGCACTGGGGCGGCATGGTAGTGTAGTGGTTAGTGCACCATTTTACAGGCTGGAGACCAGGGTTCGATTCCCACCGCTGCCTGTAAGGAGTTTTTAAGTTCTGTCTGTGAACGACGGGGGACCACAAACCAATCTTCACAGAAGGATTGGAAGTGAAAAGAGTGAGCAATTTCAAGTTCCTGAGTGTCAACATCTCTAAGGGTCTATCCTGGACTTTCATGCAGCTATAAAGAAGGCAAGACAGCGGCTTTAGGAGTTTGAAGAGATTTGGTTTATCTCCAAAACCACTTACAAATTTCTACAGATGTACCATGGAGAGCATTCTAACTGGCTGCATCACCGTCTGGTATGGTGGAGGGTGGGGGGCTTCTGTAAAGGATTGAGGTAAGCTGCAGAGGCTTGTAAAATTAATCAGCTCCATCATGGGCATTAGTCTCTGCGGTATCCAGGACATCTTAAAGGAGTGTTGGCTCAAAAAGGTGACATTCATCATTGAGTTCCCCCGTCACCCAGGACATGCCCTCTTCTCATTGTTACTGTCGGGAAGGAGATACAGGCGCCTGGAGGCACACACTCAACAGCTTCTTCCCCTCTGGAAGAATGGACATCGGACCCACTAACACTACCTCGCTATTTTATTTCTATTTTTTGCACTACTTGTCTAATTTAACCATTTAATACATTTACTGTAATTCACCACTTTTTTCTACAATCACGTATTGCATTCTACTGCTGCGAAGTTAACAAATTTCATGAGCTATGGCGGTGATATTAAACCTGATTCTGCATGTGTGGGTTTCTTCAGGGTGCTCTGGTTTTCTCCCATGTTCCGAGGATGATGACTTAGCAGGTTAATTGTGCACAGGTGTGTAATTTGGCGTCATGGGCTCGTTGGGCTGGAAGGGCTTGTTACTGTGCTGTACCTGTGAACTAAATCAAAAGAACAATGTCCACGGGCTCATGGAGCGTTCCGAAGTCTGATGGTGCAGGGGAAAGGGCTGTTTCAAAAAGTTTTGACTGCGGGTCTCCCGGGCTTCTATACCTCCTCCCTGATGAGAAGAGGGCATGTGCCTGATGATGAGGCCCTTAACGGTGGATGCCTTTTTCCTGATGCCCTTTGAGAATATCCTCAATGGTGGGGAGGCTTTTGCTTCCTCCCTGGACCTGAGAGCCTCTTGTCCTTTCTCAGTCTCCTGCCACGTTGCGTGCACGATTTTGCACCTCCTGAAACCCTTTCGAACAGGCCACAGCAAAGCGTGCTTTTCCCTAGCAACGAAGCTGCTCAAGTGATCAGCTGCGTCAGCTGTGCTTCCGTCCGACCTTGCACCAATAGGGTTTGGTGTCTGGCCCTTCTTGATCTGAGGAGGGCACCTCGACCCAATTCTTTCAGAGGTTCTCCCTCCACTGATCCCACCTGTGGTTTTCTGGCATTTTCTGCTTTTGTTTGGAAGGATGGGGGGTGGGGGTGTAGGGGGTGAGTCCCATTGGTCTACCAGATACTGAAATGCCTGAAGAAAGTGGATGTGGAGAGGATGTTTTGGTTAGCAGAGTCTAGGATCTGAGGGCACAGCTTCAGGATAAAGCGACATCTACTTACAACCGAGACGAGGAGGAATGGAGAAGCTGTAGAACTTGTTGCCACAGAGGGCTGTGAAGGCCAAGTCATTGTGTGTATTTAAGGCAGTGATTGTTAAAGGGGTTATTGATTACTAAAGGGGTTGAGGGTTAAATGGAGAAGGTGGGAAAATGGAGCTGAGAAAAAAGTTCAACCATGGTTTGAAAACCGAGTGGACGTTATATAGGATCACATCAGATACAGAGACGAAAGAAGGGTCATTCAGCCGAAGTTTTTAATTTAACTATATTTTTCACTGGTGAATGCTGCTGTCATGACGTCATGTGCCTGTGATGTTGCTGCAAGTAAGTTTTACAGTGCACCGGTACCTATGTGTCCTTGTGCTTATGTCAATAAACCTGACTTAGACTTTGAACAGTAAGCAACACTCTGTGTTATCTAACCAAGATTCAATACACAGCAGGTTTTTCAAAATGTCCCTACTATTCAGTTCCCTCCATCTAGAAAGTAAACCCCATTGTTGCTTTTACTGCCTTTCTGAGCTTACAGGTCTGTAGCTCAACTGTCGGCAATTTGTGTACCTGTACCGTGGGCATTCCTCTTCTCTGTCCCCCAGCTAGCCACACAGCTTCCTAGTAACAAGTAACCTTTCTGCCAAGAGGTACTGCCTTATGTGGAAATTCATGTTCTCAATGACGGTCCATTCTGCAGGTTCACTGATGTGATTTTCGTTGCTGATTGCTGATTTTCAGTACTTCATCGCTGATTTTCAGTGCTCCTCCTCACCCCCAGACCTTACATTCAGCTCCGTATCATCCATTTCTGACAGAGAGAAGCTGCCAGCTAAAGAGAATGTTGTGTCACCAAATTCACCAAGAAATTCAGGTGAGAGAAGCCCAAAACGTTCTGTTATAGATAACCTAAACTTTCCCACACCTATGCAGTTTACCAGCAATCTAACTGATAAGTAGAAATGCTTCAAACAGCCATTCAATTTAAGAGGGATGATTGATAAATTTGTGGCCTCGGGTAGAAGGAGTCAATTTTAGAAAACCTAGCACATTTATTTTTCAACATAGTCCCCTCTTACATTTACACACTTAGTCCAGCGGTCGTGGAGCATACGGATCTTGGTCCTCCAGAAAGTGCCCACGGCAAGGGTGATTGATAAGTTCATGGCCTAAGGTAGAAGGAGATGGGTTATACAGCTGTCGTTATATGTACATGCAGTTCAACTCTTTGAGTGATTATGCAGAAAGTTTAATAACTCAATTCCGTCTACCTTAGGCCACGAACTTATCAATCACCCCTCATGAGTTATTAACCTCAAACTCTCTGCATAATCACTCAAAGAGTTGAACTGCACGTGCATGTAACGAGAGCAGTATAACTCATCTCCTTCTACCTTAGGCCACGAACTTATCAATCACCCCTGCCGTGGGCACGTTCTGGAGGTCCAAGATCCGTATGCTCCACGACCGCTGGACTAAGTGTGTAAATGTAGGAGGGGACTATGTTGAAAAATAAATGTGCTAGGTTTTCTAAAATTGACTTCTTCTGCCTTAGGCCACGAACTTATTAATCACCCCTCAAATATTTAATGGCCAGCATGAAGATTTGAAAGTGTCTATCTTTCTACACATAATTTGCGAAGATGTCATCTCTAGGAGTTTTCAAATTGATGAGTCTGCTCTTACACTGGATACGGATGAAAAAAATTTGTAAGTATTTTGTCCCAAGTAAAAACATAACATTTGAAAGATATACATTATTTTCCTGTGACCAGAACAAGGTGTTAGCTTTGACGAATACTTAGCTGAGCTACTTACACTGAGTAAGTCCTGTGAGTTTGGAAATTTGAGAGACTCACTAGTCAGAGACAAAATAGTGTGTGGATTCCCAGATAAAGCTCTCAGAGAAAGATTGCTCCGTGAAAAGGTTTAACACTGGAAAAGACTATGGATATGTGTAGGGCAGCAGAGACCACACAGTCTCAAGCTAAGTAGCTGTACAGTGTAGAAACATTAGTGCATGCTGTGAAAACCGAGCACAAGACGTTTCCTGAAGCAACAGCACAGCAAAGAGGAAGGCTCAAACAGTAAATGTGGAGGGAGGCACATCACAAAGACGTGTCCTGCATGTGGAAAGTCCTGCAATAATTGTGAGAGGAAAATCATTTTGCAAAGTGCTGCAAAGCTGGGACTACCAAGAGAAAGATACACACAGTTGGTAAGGACATTGAGGGTGTTTTGGTGGATTCTTTGCAAACTGCTGGTGTTGGTAATTGGAAACAGTTGTTCCAGTGACTCTGAATGAGACAGTAATTCCACTCAATCTCAACACCGGATACCAGGTGATTCTGTTATCCATCGATGATTACAAGACACTCACAATAAAGAGCAAGATTTACCGAGTGAAGTTAAAAGTGACAGGCTGCACTGGAGAGAACATTCCAGTAAAAGGAGGCTGTGTAGTGACCTTCAAGCACAAGGGGCAGCACCTAAAGGCACAGCTACTGATTGTAGAAAAAAGAGTACAGGCTCAACCTAGTGGCTTCACAACCCAAAGATGACCACATAATACTTACGGAAGAGTATGCAGACGTCTTTAAAGGGTTTGTATATTTACATGATGTAACTTGAGAAACCTGTAACAGCACCCATGAGAGCACCAGAGAGGTTATGCAAGAGAAGCACAAGAACTCCAGTTTCCATAGATGTCCACACCAGCTACACCACCATGACAACCAGGATGCCAGTGCTGAACAGAGTGATCATGATCTGGAAGTCACCAGTCTTGCTTCCACATCATGCAGCTTTGCTTCAAAATCTGTCTCTCATCGACTTCCAGTTAAAGCCCAGAAATCAAAAATATCACCACAATCCTCACCGAAGTAGAAGAGGAAAAATAAAAAAGGAAGATGGGGAGGCCACGCAGTCCCCAAGATCAGAACAGCTGCACCAGTTCAACACAAGCTGACAGGAGGAGTTGCTATCTATGATACGCAGCCAACAGAAGGAGCTCTGTGAGTTGAGACAGGATCCGTCGGAACTTGTGATGTGGGGGAGCTGGTGACATGCACTCAGGTTGAGCAGAAGCCATGAGTTGGGCACACATGCTCGTGTGGCGCTAGAGCCATTAATTTTAAATAAAGATGTGCTAGCGTTTTTTACCCACGTGGTTTGCCTTTATTAAGAACAAACGTAACAGTTATCATGGACTTCCCTGCTCTCTATGTCCTTCATACATGCCCATTCTTCACTCAGTGCCGCGAGGGCAAGCATTCCTCAGCCAGAGGTAACTTGATGGCATAAACACAAAATAAATTCTGCAGATGCTGGAAATGCAAAGCAGCATGCACAAAATGCCGGAGGAACTCAGCAGTTCAGGCAGCATCTATGGAAATTAATAAACAATCGACGTTTTGAGCTGAGACCCTTCATCAGGACTGGAAAGGAAGGTGGAAAATGCCAGAATAAGAAGATGGAAGGAAGGGACGTAGGACAAGCTAGAAGATGATAGGTGAAGTCAGGTGGATAGGCAAAGGAGGGATGAAGTAAGAGACTGGGAGGAGATAGGTGGAGAAGGCAAAGAGCTGGAGAAGAAGGAATCTGATAGGAGAGGGGAGTGGGCCATGGAAGAAAAGAAAGGAGGAGGGCACCAAGGGAGGTGATAGGCAGATGAGGAGAAGAGGTAAGAGGCCAAAGTGGGGAATAGAAGAAGGGGGAAGAGAGAGGAGAAAAATTAGCCAGAAGTTTGAGAAATTGATGTTCATGCCATCAGGTTGGAGGCCATCCAGACGGAATATGAGGTGTTGCTCCTCCAGCCTGAGAGTGGCCAGGCCTCTCGTCCACCATCTTATTCTGGCATTTTCCCCCTTCCTTTCTAGTCCTGAGGAAGGGTCTTGGCCTGAAACATCAAATGTTTATTCATTTCCACAGATGCTGCCTGAACATCTGAGTTCCTCCAGCATTTTGTGTGGGTTGCTCAGTAATTTGATGAGGTGTTTTTAACAGAAGCATTTAGTCAGACTTTCCCCTGAGGGGTGGCACAGGAACAGGAGGAGCTAATCAGGAATGTCACAGCCGATTGAACAGCATTGTTGTCAGATTCCTGAACACCTTTAAGATTGTTTACTGTATCTGACTCTGTGATGCTGCTGCAGATAAGTTTTCTTTATTGCATCTGTGCACACGTACTTGTGCAGATGGCAACAGACTCGACTTTAACCTTAACTTTGAAGTTATAGCCACAGCTCAGTCATTGAGTTACTGGGTTGGAAGTTCAGCAGCATTGTGGGGAACTGAGGTCAAACCTCCAGGGCAATCAAGACATCTAAGTTCAGGAATTGATGTGGAATTTTAAAAAGTGGTCATTAATAATGTTGCTGTAAAAGCTACCTTTCTTCAGGGAGGGAATTCTGATATGTTTTAGGTAGAACTCCAACCCTCCAATCTGGTTCACTCTTAAGTATACCATTCTGTTCAAGGTGATTAGAGGTGGGTGGTACTGCGAAGATATTCAGATCCTGAACAATGGATACATTATTTAAGCTAGCAGTCTAATTTTTAAAATTTTGCTTAGCTAACCTTGGCATTGTTTATAGGGAATGGGGGTTTCCACAATTTTTCCCAAAGCTCCCAGTGAACTGGACAAGAGCCGTTGTTCCTCTGTTTGTGAGGGTCTGTGGTCCTTCTCAAAGGGAGGGTTTTCCAGAAGCTAGGAAGATGCATTCAGCATGCTTTCAGCGGCAGCTCTGTCACTGACTATGGTCGTGTCAAGAGCTGAGCATAATACTCAAGGCAGCCAAGTCCGTCACCTGAGTGTAGAAATAAAATCCTAGCAGTATCCATTTTGAATACATAAAGCAAACAGCTTTCAGATAGCATTTTGTGTATCCCCACAATACACAACAGCACTTCAGATCCAGTATCATACTTTGAAAGTGTAGCACTATCGTAACATATGCATCATCAGCAGTGACTTAGAGAGACAGAGTCACAGAACACAGAAACATTCCCTTCGGCCCACTGAGTCCATACTGATCTCCAACTACTTACTTTCCCCCACTCCCATCGGCTCTCCCCAGTCTCTACCACAGACTTACCCACATCCAACATTTTAGGAACAGCTTCTTCCCCTCTACCATTGGATTTCTGAATGGTTCATGAAACCGTGAACAGTAAATCGCCATCCCTCTTTTGCACTATTGATTTATTAACTTTTCATTATGAATAACAGTGATTTTTATGTTTTGCTCTGTTGTGCTGCCACAAAACAACATATGGCTAATAGGAGGGGGCATGATTTTAAAGATTGAAGGAAAGAATAGGGGGATGTTAGGAGTAAATTTTTTACACAGAGAGTGGTGGGTGTGTGGAACGCTTTGCCAGGGGTGGTGGTAGAGGCAGATACATTAGGAATATTTCAGAAACTCTTAGATGGGCACGTGGATGATAGAGACAAAATGAAGGGTTATGTAGGAGGAAAGAGTTCTGTAGCCTCATGTGACCCTGTGCATTGGCAACACCATACCAGGTAGGAATGCGACCAACCAGAATGCTTATTGTTTGAGAGAGGGATCGTGAATCTGTGAAATTCGTTGCCACAGGCAGTTGTTGAGGCCAAGTCTCTATGTATATTTAAGGCAGAGGTTGACAGATTTTTGATTGGTCAGGTCATGAAGGGGTATGGGGAGAAGACAGGAGATTGGGGCTGAGAGGGAAAATGGATCAGCTCTGATGAAATGGTAGAGCAGACTCGATGAACCAGATGGGTTAATTCTGCTCCTATGTCTTATGGTCTTAGTAACTGGATCACAGGGAGATTCGAGCTGCTCCTGGCAGCCATGCGAGGGATTGTGTAATTCAAGGGACAGTATCTCCAATGGCGTGCCACAGCGTTTCGAGCATCATCCTGCATGACCTGTCCTACAGAATCTGCCCTCTCAGTGGGATGTACAGGTCACATGGAGGTGGAGTAGGCTGACACCAGATAGTGCAATCTGCAACTGTCACAGAGTGGATACTGACTGATGGTGTTACCGAGCACCAAATAACCTGCTGTCATCCTCCCAACTCGTAAACAGACCAGAGACCACGTGTGGCCCGCGTACCACAATATTCCCTGTTACACCAGAGTCCCTGCTGGTCCTTGCAGAAGTTGTACTGCACCTGGGGAAATATTCTGGACCAGACCTCCATGTTACTACTTTTCCAAAAACCTTTGCCGTTCTCTTGGCTAATCCTTCAACAGCTCTGGTGTGGCTCATCCAAACATGCAAGACCATAGCCTTTCCTGATAGTCCACGTGCCCTTTCCTCTCGTGCTTGCCGGAATCCCTAAGTTCCCTGCAGTTAACCCTCCCTTTGCCGCTCATTCGGTGCTCCCATCCAATTTGATTCCAAGTCCTCCCTTCCTGGTGTCTCCCAGTTCATTACGTGTACTGAATTTCCAGGAGATCTCTTTGACCAATGTAAGTTCCTGATTCCCTCCTGGCTGGTGAATCTCCTCAATGATTGGGACAGAGAAGAAAAGGATGGATGAGATAAGTGAGTTACTCTGAGTGACTCGCAATGTCCAAGTGTATTCCCTTTCTCCCTTCAGCACTGATATTGAATATCAACAGGCATTCAGGCTAGCTTCCTCACTGGAATTGATTCTTCTATCCTTTGGGATGGCAACTCCTTCCCTGGACTGAACCCCCACCAACACCTGCAGGAGGTCCTCATTTCCTTAAGATCTACCTCTACCTCAGATAGATCCTTAAGATCTATCTCACTTGGTGTTAGGCAGGGAGTTATGTATTTAATATTTCAGTGACATTGTAAATATATTGTTTGATTCAGCATTCTTTCTTGTTTAAATAATTCATTACAGGTTATATGTAAAAGTAAGTGAATGGCATACGTCATCATGCCACCATGTCAAAAGTACACACCTCGCTTAAAGTAAAAAACAAAGTTATACTTGCATTCCAGACTCCCTTGTTTTCCTTCCAAGTAGTTTTATGCTTTGGAGTTACAAAACATAACAGTGGTGACAAGGAAGATTTAAACGAATCTGTGACAACTACCTACCTGTTGAAGCACAGCGAGACATTAGACATTTTCAAACAAGCACAGCAGGTCTTCTTTGCAAGAGAAGACATTCGAGTTTTAAAAAAAGTCACGGAGCAGACAAAATTTGTGGGTTCATAAGCAATGAGTACCAGGTGAATAAAATAATAAATAAAAAAGCAGATATGGCTGGCTACATTGGTGGATGCTTTAAGGCCAAAGGACACATCACAGTTGCAATCCTTTTTAGGATTTGTCAACTACTATAACAGGTTCCTGTAAACCTGGCTACTGAGCTCCACCCCTTGAATTCATGACTACAGATCTGGAAGAAATAGCAATGGACAAAGCTGTACGAGGTGGCTTTCAAAGAGGTAGAGTAAATGGTGACATCAGACACAGTACTCACACATTATGATCCAAATTTTCCAGTGAAGGTTGCTTGCGATGCCTCACCTCATGGTGTAGATGCAGTCATGCCACGTGCTATGTATGATGAAAGTGAACACCCAATAGCCTTTGCATCACGTTCCCTTACTGCTGCAGAGAAAAATTAAAGATTGACAGAGAGGCCTTGAGTCTGGTTTGGGGTGTGAAACATTTCAACCAGTACTTGTATGGCAGAGATTACCCTCATTACTGATCGTCAACCACCGGTGCCCATTTTCAATCCACAGAGGGTGTTCCACTAACAGCAGGAGCACGAATGCAGAGATGGGCTCTGTTCCCTGGGGGGCACAATGACAAGATCGATTTCAAGAAGACGACTAAGCATGGAAATGCTGATGGAGCATATTGGAGAAAAGGAAAAAAAAGGTGGCCAGAGCTGACAAAACCACCTCCTGCAGTCTCACAGTGAACTCCTACAACATCACCAAGGAGGCCCCAGAACCCACGATTGTTTCACAGCCACAAGTCTCACCCACCAAGCAGAGTGACCCTCTTGTCAGGAAAGACATTAACTCACAAGAGTAAGGAATCTTTTTCAGTGATTAAATCTTTAGCCCTGAATGGGGACAATTTTAAATTTACTATGCTGTAGATGTCAGTATATAGTAGTTGTATTAAATATTGTAACAAATATATGTTTTTTTGGGAGAGAGAGGGAGAGAGTGTGTTAAGGTGCCTAAGACTTTACCACTGTCCTGTAGCAATTTTATGTATTGCACTGTACTGCTGCCACACAAAAAGACATCTATCTCCAACCATTTTGTGGTCCATCCTTGCTCTGTCTCTGTCTGTTCTTCGCAGCTGATCTGTCTTGTAGAACACACACAAAATTCTGGAGGAGCACAGCAGGTCAGGCAGCATCAATGGACGGGAATAAGCAGTCAATGTTTTGGGCCAAGACCCTTCATCAGGACACAAGAGATTCCGCAGCATCTGCAGAAACTCTTGTGTCTATGACCGATCTTCTCATCCAGCACTCTACTTGTCTGTACCTCTCTCTTTCCATATATCACTATTTATATTCGAATTCGTGTGTCTACAGTACCTGTTTACTTCTTTCACTTACCATCAAAGATCCCTACCATCCAGGCCATGCCATCTTCTCACAGATACCATCCAGCAGGAGATACAGAGACCTAAAGTCCCACATTGCCAGGTTCAAGAACAGCTATTTTCCTTCAAACGTTTGGTTCATGAGCTAATCCCACACAACCCTAATCATTATGGCAAAGTAGCAACACCATGGCCAATGTCGACCACTTTGCTCTACACTGGATTTTGTTTTGCTCTAGTTGTGTTCTTTACTGTAAAAATACATAATTTATGGTCACTTTATGTTTCTCTTATGAATGTTGTGCCTCTGATGGTACGTAGCTGTGGAGTTGATGTAAGTAAGCTTCTCTTAGCATTTGTGCACACGTGTACTTGTGCAATGACAATAAACTTGAATTTGACTTTGTCTTCTCTATGCCCTTCCATATGGGTGTACATGTCCACTTCTTTATATATGTATCACTGAGCTTCTTTCTCTTGCTATATCTCTATCACTCCTTATTTCTCTTCCTTCTCTCTGCATCTGCTTCTCTCTATCCCTGTTTTCTACCCCTCACTCTGTCCCCATCATACTATGTTCCTCTTTCTCACCGTCTTTCTGTCATCCCCACCTCCCTCTCCAGAGCAGACTTAGTCAAGGTGACTTAACTATCTGACTGACTTCATGAAATGTGTCACACGAAACGAAAATAATCCCTTCCAGCCAGGAAGTGAACCTTTTCCTGTCTGGCACACTCACCCTGGGGCATAGTTTGCTTGCTGACCAGTGCGTCTGCTGGTGAGGACTAGGGGTGATGTGTCTGGAGCAGGAATTCAATTGGCTATTACACAGGATGCAAACCAATAGCAGTGAGATTTACAGTGGAACCTGCTCAGTCATTACACAAAGGAAATTCATCACAGCCTGACAGATAACTGACAAGTTTTGATGCTTTCTCACTTGTGTGTGGCAATCATTTTCAGTAATAAATTTACTTTATGCAACAATGGTGAATTGAAGTCCAGTGCATCAAGTATGTTACATTGTGTTTGTAATGCAAGGCCTAGTTGGAATATAGAGGGTTATGTGGCTTGCATTAACCTGCATCAGCCTGGGAGAGATGCCAGCAAGGAGATTGGGTCTCCAGGCAGAACATTTCAGATGCATTCCCTTCCATATATTCCCATTTGGAATGGGCATAGATTCCAGTATACTCTCAGATAGATGGAATTTATTTGATGAAGCTGGGATTTCAATTGCAATCAAATTTAGTTCTGGTCACCTCATTGTAAAGAGGACGTGGAAGCCTTAGAGAGGGTGCAGAGGAGATTTACCAGCACGCTTGCTTGGATTAGAGAGTACATGTCATGAGGAAAGGTTGAGTGAGCTCGGGCTTTTCTCTTTACAGCCTTGGAGGATGAGAGGCAATTGACAGAGGTGTATATGATAATAAGAGGCATAGATCAAGTGGACGGCCAGTGCCTTTACCCCAGGGTGACAGTGGTTAATATCAGAAGAAACCCTTTTAAGATGAGTGGAGGAATGTTTAAGAGAGATGTCAGAGGTAGGGTTTTTTACACAGAGTGTAAAAAGGAGCGTGGTGCATGTGTGGAGTGCACTGTCAGAGGTGGCGGTAGAGGCTGATACACAGAACATAGAACATAGAAATCTACAGCTCATTACAGGCCCTTCGGCCCACAATGTTGTGCCGACCATGTAACCCACTCTGGAAGCTGCCTAGAATTTCCCTAGTGCGTAGCCCTCTATTTTTCTAAGCTCCATGTACCTATCTAAGAGACTTTTAAAAGACTCTATTGTATCTGCCTCTACCACTAGCGCCAGCAGTGCATTCCATACACCCACCACTCTCTGTGTGAAAAAACTTACCCTCGACATCCCCTCAATACCTATTTCCAAGCCCCTTAAAACCATCCCCCCTCATGTTAGCTATTTCTGCCCTGGGAAAAAGCCTCTGACTTTCCCACAATCAATGCCCCTCATCAGCTCATACACATCTGTCAGGTCAACTCTCATCCTCCCTTGCTCCAAGGAGAAAAGGCCAAGTTCATTCAATCTATTCTCATAAGATACACCCTCCAATCCAGGCAACATCCTTGTAACTCTCCTCTGCACTCTCTCTATAGTATCCACATCCTTCCTGTAGTGAGGTGACCTGAACTGAACACAATACTCCAAGTGGGGTCTGAACTCAGTCCCATGGTTGATGAAGGCCGACATTCCACAGGCCTTCTTAACAACACTGTTTACCTGTGCAGCAGCTTTGAGCGTCCTACGAACAGGGACCCCAAGATCTCTCAGATCCTCCCTACTGCCAAGAGTCTTACCATTAATACTATATTCTGTCTTCAAATTTGACCTACCAAAATGAACTACTTCACATTTATCTCCATCTGCCACTTCTCAGCCCAGTTCTGCATCCTATTGATGTCCCGCTGTAATCTCTGACAACCTCCAGACTATCCACAACACCCCCAACCTTTGTGTCATCAGCAAATTTACTAAACCACCCTTCTACTTCTTCATCTAGGTCATTTATACATTCAGGAAATTTAAGAAACTCATTGATAGGCACATAAATGAAAGAAAACTGGAGGCTTATGAGCTGTGTAGGAGGGAAGTGATCGGCTGATTGTGGAGGAGGTTAAAAGGTCAGCACAACATCATGGGCTGAAGGGCCTGTACTGTTCTATGTTCTATGGAATTTAGCTCTGATTTCCATTTGCCTTTGTTGATCTCATGATGTTCCTAAGTAATTTCTTGTAGTATTTTACAGTGTAGTCCCTGTTGTAATGTGGGAAATGCAGAAGACAATTTATACAGAGGAGATCCCACGAAGAAAAGCAAGATAATGCTAAGTACATTGGTTTGAACACGCATATTGTTAAGATATCAAGGAAAGTCTCCCACTTTTCATCGAGTAGCGTCTTCAACATCTTTACATTCTGTGGGACGTGACTGGATTTAGAGAGTCATTGACTGATATCCGTGGCATTAGCTGCAGGGCAGCATAGAGAAGGGCAGACAGGATCCTCTGCTCAGATCTCTGGACCAGAGCCCCAGGTTGGCTGCAAAACTTACCCATATACACCAGAGAGAATCGCAGGGGCAATTTTTCCAGCTTTTGCCCAAGTGGGAAGAGACACAGCAAGGCAGGGTTTCTGGGGGAAGGGGTGATATCAGTGGGCACAAGTGTGACCATGGTGTAGTGCACATGGTACACACACACACACACACACACACACACACACACACACTCTAACCTATGCACACAAATACACCCTCAGATGTACACACACACGCAGCAATTATAGGCCATATCTCGGGTAATGATGAGTTTGAGTACAGAGAGGAAATTAAGAACCTGGTGGCATGGTGCGAAGACAATAACCTATCCCTCAACGTCAGCAAGACGAAGGAATTAGTTGTTGACTTCAGAAGGAGTAGCGGACCGCACAACCCCATTTACATCGGTGGTGTGCAAGTGGAACAGGTCAAAAGCTTTAAGTTCCTCGGGGTCAATATCACAAATGACGTGACTTGGTCCAACCAAGCAGAGTTCACTGCCAAGAAGGCCCATCAGCGCCTGAGAAAACTAAAGAAATTTGGCCTGTCCCCTAAAACGCTCACTAATTTTTATAGATGCACCGTAGAAAGCATTCTTCTAGGGTGCATCACAACCTGGTATGGAAGTTGTCCTGTCCAAGACCGAAAGAAGCTGCAGAAGATTGTGAACATGGCGCAGCACATCACACAAACCAATCTTCTGTCTGAGGACTCACTTTACACCACACGCTGTCGGAGCAGTGCTGCCAGGATAATCAAGGACACGACCCACCCAGCCAACACACTCTTCGTCCCTCTTCCCACCGGGAGAAGGCTCAGGAGCTTGAAGACTCGTACGGCCAGATTTAGGAACAGCTTCTTTCGAACTGTGATAAGACTGCTGAACGGATCCTGACCCGGATCTGGGCCGTACCCTCCAAATATCCGGACCTGCATCTCGGTTTTTTCGCACTACCTTACATTCCATTTTTCTATTTTCTATTTATGACTTATAATTTAAATTTTTAATATTTACTAATTTTTACTATTTTAAATATTTTAATATTTAATATTTGTAATCCAGGGAGTGGGAAGTGCGGAATCAAATATCGCTGTGATGATTGTATGTTCTAGTATCAATTTTTTGGCGACAATAAAGTATAAAGTATAAAGTCTTGTACTCACTGGAATTTAGAAGAATGAAGGGGGATCTCATTGAAAGCCTACTGAATATTGAAAGCCTGGATAGAGTGGATGTGGAGTGGATGTTTCCAATAGTGAGGGAAGGTAGCACCAGAGGGCATAGCCTGAGAATACAAGGATAGCTCTTTAGAACAGAGAAAAGGAGAAATGTTTTAACTAGAGGGTGGTGAATCTGCAGAGTCATTTGCCACAGCTGTCGAGGCCAAGTCATTGGGTATATTTAAAGCAGAGGTTGATAGGTTCTTGATTAGTAAGGGTGTCGAAGATTACAGAGAGAATACAGGAGAATAGGTTTGAGAGGGAAAATAAATCAGCCATGATCGAATGGCAGAGCAGAATTAATGTGCTAATTCTGCTCCCATGCTTATGGTCTTATGGTCTTACACGTGTGCACACGCACGTGAGTGTACACATGCACAAACAAACATAGACAGTCGCATAATCCACACGTCTGTTACAGGACAAGGATGAGTCAGTCCCAGTGACTGAACCGGGATGTTCAGCAGTTTCACAGCAGCACCCACAAACTCCTTGTCCCTGTCACATCCCTGGTACTGCCTGAAATAGCCCCCGCCCACCTGGTAGTTAGATTCCTCGGGTGGCAAGTTGAACGTCACTTTACAGACCACAGTGGTGATTATCACATAAATTACCGCCCAGCCCAACCATCTGTAGCTCTGCTTCAAACTCCAACACAACGGTGCATCCCTTGGCATTGTCTTACCTACTTACATCAAACCACAGCAATAAAGCCCCTCAAACCTTCCCAGTCTCCCAGTCATATTGTGACTAATCTGATTGCCATCCACCAGAGTAACTATTCATAAACACAGGAAATTCTGCAGATTTCACGCACATCTGCTCTCACTCCATCCTCCCGCCACCCCACTAGGAATAGGGTTCCCCTGGTCCTCACCTACCACCCCACCAGCCTCCAGGTCCAACATATTATTCTCCGTAACTTCCGCCACCTTTCCCTCCCCCCTTCTCTCTGCTTTCCGCAGGGATCGCTCCCTACGCGACTCCCTTGTCCATTCGTTACCCCTCCATCCCTCCTCACTGATCTCCCTCCTGGCACTTATCCGTGTAAGTGGAACAAGTGCTACACATGCCCTTACACTTCCTCCCTTACCACCATCCAGGGCCCCAAACAGTCCTTCCAGGTGAGGCAACACTTCACCTATCAGTCAGCTGGGGTGATATACTGCGTCCGGTGCTCCCGATGTGGCCTTCTATATATTGGCGAGACCCGACATAGACTGGGAGATCGTTTCGCTGAACACCTACGCTCTGTCCACCAGAGAAAGCAGGATCTCCCAGTGGCCACACATTTTAATTCCACATCCCATTCCCATTCTGATATGTCTATCTACGGCCTCCTCTACTGTAAAGATAAAGCCACACTCAGGTTGGAGGAACAACACCTTATATTCCATCTGGGTAGCCTCCAACCTGATGGCATGAACATTGACTTCTCTAACTTCCGCTAATGCCCCACCTCCCCCTCATACCCCATCCGTTATATATATACCCACATTCTTTCTCTCTCTCTCCTTTTTCTCACTCTGTCCCTCTGACTATACCCCTTACCCATCCTCTGGGCTTTTTCCCCCCTCCCCCTTTTCCTTCTCCCTGGGCCTCCTGTCCCATGATCCTCTCATATCCCTTTTGCCAATCACCTGTCCACTTGGCTCCATCCCTCCCCCTCCTGTCTTCTCCTATCATTCTGGATCTCCCCCTCCCCCTCCAACTTTCAAATCCCTTACTAACTCTTCCTTCAGTTAGTCCTGACGAAGGGTCTCGGCCTGAAATGTCGACTGTACCTCTTCCTAGAGATGCTACCTGGCCTGCTGCGTTCACCAGAAACTTTGATGTGTGTAGATTCTGCAGATGCTGGAAATCCAGAGAAACACACCCAAGGAGAAGGCTAAGGAAGGAGTAAGAGGGGAGCCGAAATAGGGAATGGTGAAAGAGAGAAGAGGAATAACTTTTTTACCTACTCGCCTGTGAAGAACCTACATATTAATTTTGTCCTTAAGAATATTCAACAGCTCTCATTGAAAAGAAGTCTGAAGTGTCACACCTTTCTGAGAGAAAATATTTAATTTTGTCTTTGCTTTAATGGGTGAGCCTTTTTGAACAGCAACACATAGTTTAAGGTTTTTTCCTGAGGAAACTTTCTTTTGTCATTTGCGCTGCCATTCAAGTCTCCTCAAGTCTTCTAAACCCCAGGAAATGTGAGCCTATGCTGTCAAAACCCATCCTTTCCATTCCAGGGATCAGCCTAGTAAACCTCCCATTGACTCCCGGGAATCTCCTGGCCCACGGCCACTCAGAATGCAGAGGGAGTATTGGGACCTCCAACTCATGGCCAGGATCACTCAGAGGCCCAGCATGACCGACAGGGTGTCCTCTTAAAACTTATTGTTTTCCTGCTCCGCACTTTCTCTGCAGCTTTCACACTTCATTCTGCATTGTTATTGTTTCGCCTTGTTCTACCACGATGCACTGTGTAATGATCTGACCTGTGTGAACAGTATGCAAGACAAACTTTTCACTGTATCTCAGTACATGTGACCATAATAAACCAATTCCACTTCTAGCTCCAATTTCCCAGATCTGAAGAAGGGTCTCTGACTTGAAACATTATCTTTCCATGAATGCTACCTGACCTACTGAGTGTTTCTGAAACTTTCTGGTTTTATTTTTGAAGGAGTGCACCACCTCACAAATGATCCACCTCCTTCTCTCCCAGCCACCCCTTCTCCCACCTGACGAAGAATCTATGATCGCCCTATTGGCTTCCTCAAGCGCCTCAGCATCCATGAAGCAAGAGTGGAGGGAAGTCAATTTCCACCCTAAGAGACTACCTTACCAAAATATTATCCGTCTGTCCCTGTCCCACAAGGAGCCGAAACACCCTTGACCACTGCTAAACATACAATGAAGATGCCTACTGAGCTACCTCCCCATCTGCACTTTAGTAAATCAGGCCATCAAGTTCTGTTCCTTCTTCCTGCATACATACCAAAGCTGAAACACAAGGACCCAGTCAGAAAGTTGACAGGAGCTGGTCTGAGGACAGAGGTAGATGAATGGCTTCATGACGCTTTGAATCGGTAACCTGGTCTGTGTCGGAAGTCCCAGCTGCCAGCCTAGGTGGGTGTATCTGCACCATCACGGATTTAACAGCAAGCGTATTGAGGAGTGTGTACCAAAGTGGGCATTCAAGAACCCATGGAAGAACTGTGAGACCCACTCCGTACTGAAGTGCAGATCAGCTGGTGGAGGTAGTTATGGGCATTTTTACACTGGCAGTAATGAGAAGAGGGTTCTCACCTGGAGGGTGAGCGTCCTTCATGGTGGATGCCACCTTTCGATGTCCTCGATGGCAGGGAGGCTTGTGTCCTTGATGGGCTGGAATTGAGGATTAAAGTTAACAGGAATTTTGGGATCATTACAAACCCTGGATACAAGATTAGAAAACTTCTACTTCACTTGGAAGGACCATTTAGGGCCCCTGGTTGGTGCAAAAGGTAGAGGGGAGCAGACAGGTGCTGCATTTGAGGGTTTGTGGGATGGGGCGAGCTGGGTTGGGTTGGAAGAGTGGACTAGGGAGTCACAGGGTAAGTAGTTCTTGTGAAGCATGGAAAGGGGAGGAGAGGAGATAACGTGACTGGAGTAGGGTATGCAATATATTTTGGTACGCTACTGGATAACGTGATCACCTAGCAGCATTGTCAAATACAAGAAACTACAGGTGCTATGAATCTGGAGCAACACACTCAAAGCGTTGGAAGAATTCAACGGGTCAGGCAATATCTGAAGAGATGAATGAACAGTCTATATTTTGCATATAGATCCTTCATCTGGAGCAGTGTCTGAGAACTCAGCTTCCTCGTGCCTGGCTTTGTATCACTGTCCTTTCCCCCATTTGTTAAACCACACCCCTCCGTTCCTTCGCTCCCTCTTTCACTGATTTTGCTTTAGAGGTCTGTACTTCAGGTTCACCTTCCCCCTCCACTCCCCTAGAACCTTGGCCTACAGGCTGTCTGTGCCAGGAGTACAACTGACCAAGTGGGCCACAATCCACTGCCAGCTTGGGTTCAGTCTCTCACTGCTCGGTCTCGAGTAAAGTAGCCAGACATTAATTTTGCAGGAAAACCAAGCTGTGGGATTGCTGCTACCCCACACAAATGGGAGGCTTAATTGCAGTTACTATGATAACAAAGTTTCTGCTGGCTGTGCACTGCCCAAGTGCCCAGGGAGTGTGTACCAGAATGGCAGCCACCTGTATAGTGGCTCTGCGACCTTTGGGTAGGGTGGATCACACAACAAACACCACCACACGCAGCAAGTAGAATGCTGAAACCATGCCAACGTGTTCGGCATTGACATAACATACACAATGGATCTATTTTTCTTTTCTTTTCAAATCTTTTTATTATTATTATCCAAAATTAACAAGAGTACTTCAAAGTAGGCAACACTTACAATGTCTCAAGAAAAAAAAACATTGTTTTAAAGATTGAAAAAATTTTGGTGACAAAAAAAAAGAGAAAAACAACCCACTACTAAAGCAAAGAAAGGTGAGGGAAAAAAACCCATTAGGTGTTCAACCCCGGAGCCATGCATCATACAAAAGCTTCTAAAGATAAACATCAAACCACCAGCAAGAAAAAAAAATGTACCAAAAAATTTACAATTAGATCATAGAGGAAATCTATCAATTAACTCAAATGATAGTAATGAGCAAATGAACCCCACCTTTTCTCAAAATCAAACATAGGTTCAAAGGTTTGACTTCTAATTTTCTTCAAACTAAGACATAGCATCACTTGAGAGAACCATTGTGACAAAATGGAAGCCAACATATCCTTCCACTTTAACAAAATGGTTCTCCTAGCTATCAATGTAACAAATACAATAACACGTTGGTCAGACACAGAGATACCGTGGATATTTTGAGGAATTTTCCAAAAAGCACAGTTAATTTGTTAGGTTGTAAATTAATTTTAACTGCTTTAGAAATTGTCGAAAAAACTGACTTCCAGAACTGTTCCAGTATAGAACGGGACCAAAACATATGTGTCAGTGTAGCTGTCTCAGTTTTACATCTATCGCAATATCTATCAACATTAGGAAACATTTTAGACAGTCTCTCCTTCGTCAAATAGTAACGATGTACAAATTTAGATTGAATCAGTGAATGATTAGCACAGATCAAAGAAGAGTTAACAAACCTCAGAATCTGCGTCAGATCTAATTTTACTCCCAAAGAACATTACCCCAATCCAACAACTTCACAGTCACCTTTATTGATAGTAGTTTTTGGTTATGATTACTTTTTTTTAAATTAAATCAGTTTTTTGTGAAATGAACACAGGAAGGATCTAGAAGGTATGGAGAAGGTGCAGAGGAGATTTACCAGGATTGCCCAGATTAGAGATGTACCTTATGAGAAAAGGTTGAGCGAGCTCGAGGTTTTCTCTTTGGAGTAACAGAGGATGAGAGATGACTCGATAGATTATCTCTGGTGTAAGATTGTGAGTGGCATAGGCAGAGTGGATAACTAGCACCTTTTCCCGAGGGTGACAATGGCTCAACGGCTAATACCAGAGGAAATCCTTTTAAGGTGAGTGGAAGGTACAGCTGTTTTGTTTTTACACAGAGTGGATGGGTCACTGAAGTAGGGGTGGTGGTGGAGGCTGTTACAATGGGGACATTTAAGAGACTCTTAGATATGCGCATGGATGTAAGAAAAATTGAGGGTTATGGTCAGTGTAGGAGGGAAGTATTAGCTTGGTTATAGAGTAGGTGAAAAGGTCACCACAACATAGTGAACCAAGGGACCTGTTCTGTGCTGCACTGTGCCTGTAGGTTCTGTGTTCTGTGGTTTCAGGGCTAGTAACCGGACAGCACACCCCACTGGATATAAAATTGGTACACATCCTAACATGATCAGAAGCATTAAGAGATTTGTCAGAGATACAGTGAAAAACTTCGTTTTGCAAGTCATTGATACAGATCATTTCGCAGCATCAGTACAAGAGAAAAGCAAAAGCAGAATGCAGAATAAACTGTTACACCGAGAAAGGACAAAGTACAAGTTATTATCAATGTAAATATGCAGTTTACAACCCTGAGGTTGGTCTTTCCCACAGACAGTCACGAAACAAAGAAACGCCATGGAGCCTGGTGTTCAAAGAAAAGCATCAAGCCCCCAATGCACAAAAAAAAGCAAATCATGCAAATGGCAAAAATAGAGCAAAAACGCAGATTATAAAACTCATAATCGAAAGGATCCAGGCATCCTCAGTTCAGCTCAGTGTTCATTATCTGCAGTCTGCCCTGATTTAAAATCACCAAAACAGTACCAAAAAAAGGAACACCCAGAAACCAGAAACACATCATCACATGAACTACAGAGTCCGATCAACAAACCACATCAATCAAACTTTGGCCAGGACCCAGGATTTTGGCACCATCCTCTGACAACATGGAGGGAGAGAGAGTCCATTCAAATGTAGGGACCTTCCTTCCTCTGGGAGCAGCAGGGTGACCCTCACATGCAGACACCTTCCTGATGAGATCGGTGAGAAATGGACTCAGTCATGGCTTACGTTCCATCCCCAGGCCTCTTGGCCTTGAGGCTGCACGGTCCCTGAAATCTCCTCGGAATGTCAGATCAATTAATCAGCCTGAAAGCACTCAACCAAAATTTAGATCACAGGCTCCGACAGGAGCAGAACCACATTTGAAAGAAAAAGTTGTAAAAGAAGTGAAAATGCAGTTCTGTGAACCGCCTGGAGGGTGTCGCCCTTGGAAAGAGCGAAGCAGGAAAACAATAAGGTGCAAAGCTTTAGTGATATCTGCTTCACCTTGCTACCTATGGAGGCGAATGTGGAGGAGGTGAGTAATCGTTCCCAACAGAGGCCAAAGGGTCAGCGATCGCTCCCAATTGAGACCAGTTAGCGGTTGCTCCCAACAGAGGCCAGAGGGTCTGTTATCACTCCCAACAGAGGTCAAACAGTCAGCAATTGCTCCTAACGGAAGCCACCAGGGTGATTGGACCAGGCATGAGTTCTGAGCCACGGAAGGACTATTCGATGTTCTGAGATTTATAGAAAACAATAGACAATAGGTGCAGGAGTAGGCCATTCGGCCCTTCGAGCCAGCACCGCCATTCATTGTGATCATGGCTGATCATCCACAATCAGTATCCAGTTCCTGCCTTATTCCCATAACCTTTGATTCCGCTATCTTTAAGAGCTCCATCCATCTCTTTCTTGAAAGCATCCAGAGACTTGGCCTCCACAGCCCCTCGCGGCAGACCATTCCATACATCCACCACTCTCTGGGTTAAAAAGTTTTTCCTCAACTTTTATCTGACTGGACTGTACTTTATATTGGTGTCCTTCAGTTTCTTGGGTTATATTCTTTGTGGCCGATTGGTGGGCAGGTGGTCTGTTAATTCTTTGTGTGTCGGGGGGAGGATTGGGGCTTTTATGCTACTGTTGCTGTTCTTTTGGAGTGAGGGTGCTGGGGATTGTTATTGTCGCTGTTTTTTCCTGCAAAGGCGGGGGTGGGGGGGGAAATTGGTTGCTATTGCTAATCTTTTTTTTTCCTGAGGAGGAAAATAGAACATAGAATATAGACATGTAAAGTACTTTGCAGGCCCTTCGGTCCATAATGTTGCACCGACCATGCCTATTCTAGAAACTTCCTACCGCATAGCCCTCTATTTTTCTAAATTCCATGTACCTATCTAAGAGTCTCTTAAAAGACATATTGAACCTTTGAACATTATGGCACTCAACAATAACTAGAGAATGTTTCCAAATAATATTTACATCCTTTATTAACGCATCTTCTCAGTTTAACTTTCTTTCTCATTTTTCCCTTCCAAGATTACTGCTGGCTCTTCCGGCTTTTCATCCCTTTCTGGGGTACGTGGGATTGTGGTGTCTCATGAGGCACCACTGTTTACTAGCCCTCTCTCAGCTAGTCAGACTCCTTAGATTGACCTATGTCTAGAAATAGAAACAGAAAAGTGCTGGAAACACTCAGCAGGTCAAACGGCAGCTGTGAAGAGAGAAGCAGTTAGCGTTTCAGATTGGAGGCCCTGTTCCAGAATGGAAAAGGGGGAAAAAACAGCAGAGAAGGTGAGAGGAACCAAGGTGTTTTCTCTGATAAGGTGAAATAATGTAGCTGAGATGGGGCAATTAAGTCTTTTTGTTTGTGTTACATGTGGAAAACTGTGGATGATGTTGGTCAGCAGGCCAGAGGGAAGAGAGGGCTGGCAGGTCCTGATACAAACAGAAGGACAGTGGGTGATCTAACTTTGGTGGCTTCAACATTGAGTTTTGCAGCAATGGACAAGATGCTCGTGGATCTCAATGCTTCAGGCAGCATCCATGAAAGGAAATGGGTGTTCACCTGGAAGGAAAGATAGAGGGGAGAGAGCTGGTATAAAAAGGCAGAGGGAAGGTGTGGAGCAAGAGCTGGCAGGTGATAGGTAGATCCAGGTGAGGACCGGAGATAGGCAAATGGAGGAGGGGAGGGTGGAAGCAGGGACAGAGATTGGGAGATGATAGATGGAAGTGGCAAAGAGTTGAAGATGATAGAATCTGAAGGATGAGAAGGAGAAGAAGATTGGGATTATGAAAGGGACGTGGAGAGGGCAGAGGGGACCAGTTGAGGGAGCAAGTATGTGGGTGGAGTGGGTAGAGGAGGGGAAAGAAAACACGATGACGGGGCTGGGACAAGTGCTGGAAGATCAGGGCTGATCAGAAGGAGAGAGAAAAGAGGCAGAGAGGGAGCAGTTTTTCCAGAAGTTCAGGCAGAATATGAGGTGATGTTCCTCAAGTTTGTAATTTTTTCTCACCACGGCAGTAAAGGAGGCCAGACGAAAAACATGTCAGTACGGGAATGGGGAGAAGAATTAAAATGGCTGGAAACTGGGAGATCCCGACAACCACAGCTGAATGGAGCAAAGGTACTCAGTAAAGCAGTCTCCAGTTTGAGGCTTGTCTCACCAATGTAGAGGAGGTCACATCATGAGCATCGGGTCCAGTGAATAAGGCCAGGGCACATGCACGCGAACGTCAGCCTCACCTGGAAGGGCTGTTTGCATTCCTGGATGGAGGAGAGGGAGGAGGTGGGATAGATGTTATACCTCCTACAGTTACAGGAGAGAGTACCTGGGGAGGGGGAGGAATGTGCGAAGAAGGATGAGCAGACCATGGAGCCACGGAGAGAGTGATCCTTGTGGAAGACAGAAGGTGGTGGGGAGAGGAGGAAGTAAATGGTGTTGGGATCATGTTGTTGAAGGCAGAAGTTGCAAAGAATAACATACTGGATGTGAAAGCTGGTGGAGTGATTGGTGAGGACCAGGGGAATTCTATCCCTCTTCTGCCTCAGGGGCATGGGAATGGGGCAGGAAATGGCAGGATGAGTGTCCCATCAATAACAATAGAGGAGGAGGCCCTGTTTTCTGAAAAAGGAGGATATCAGATGTTCTGGATTTGAAGGCCTCATCTGGAGAATAGATGCAGTATTGACAAAAGAACTGAGAAAAATGAAATGGTGACAGGGTATGAGGAAGGCAAACAGAGCTTCTAGGAACTGAGGATTCATTTCTTCCTTAGAGGGGTGTTAAATATCCAGAGTTAACAGGAAGTGGAGCAGCTTGGAGTTTGGCAGAGTAATAGGAAAGGAAAGTACAATATGGGTCAGAAGCAAAGGACTGTGGAAATCACAGGTATTTCAGAACTGGAAGAGCACCACAGCGGCTCCGCAGTTAAAAGCTGTTGCCTCAAAGCTCCAAGGTCAAAGGCTGATCAGAAGCCTGGAGGTCTACAGAAATCTGGGCCTGCAAGTCTCTGTCAGTCCACTGGGGAAGTCAAAGCCCACAAGTTCTAGGATTGGAGGACTGTGTATGTGCGTGGGAGTGAGGAACGGCTCTTGTTTCGCAGTTGTCGCCTTGCCGCTTGTTGTGCTCTGTGGTTGCTCTGCCGAGCATTGTGGGCACACTATCTTGGCACCAGAGTGTGCGCTGCCCCCATCACATCATTAGATTGTGCTGGTTGTTAAAGCAAACAAAGCATTATGTATGTACGTACGTATGTATTGATGTGGTAGATAAATGAATTCCCCACAGCCCAGTCTGAATCCTGACCTCAGGTGAGTTTCAAGCTTCTCCCAGTGACTGTGTGGGTTTCCCTCATGTGTGTCACAATGTGAAGCTCATCAGGTTAATTGGCCATTTTAAGGTGCCCCCAGTGTGCAAGTGAATGATAGAATTTGGGGGGAGTTAATGGGAAAGCAAAGAGAATAAAATGGGAATAAAATGAAAATGTGTGGTTGAATACCAGTATGGACTCAGCGGGCCAAAGGGCCTCCCTTTTTGTTAAATGACCCTTTCTGCTGAGTGACTCTGTCAGGCTATACGTAGATTGGGCCTGCCAAGGCCACGGATAGTTTCACCCTGGAATGTAACAGGTCTGCCGACCAATGTGTGTGGGAAGATCCAGGAGAAGGTGTCAGCTCTTCCAGTACTCCTGCAGTTTAAAATAGTGCATGCTTGAATGCCTTGCTGATGAACATTACACCATGCATCCTGGGTTCACCATAAAACCCCTGCTGTCTCTCCCCTAACTCTGAATCCCACTCACACATCACCTCCTGGGTGTTGACTCCTGACCCACCAGCCCTTGGTTTCAGAATTATCTGTCCTATTTTCACATCTCTCCCATCCTGTTGCTGGTGAGCTAATCTAGCCTTCCATCTGCCCTGAGTTTTACCATCCTTTCTCCTGGCCTCTCCCAAATTCCCAGTATCTTCATTCCACCGCTGGCACCCTACGCTTTTCTGGTCCAGGCCCTAGGACCTACTCCATGAAAATCCTTTCATCCTGTCCCTTTCACCTCCTACACGATGGTCTCAGAATCTTATTTCTTCGTTCTTTCTTACTTCTCTTCTAATATTTGTACATCTGTGCACTTTTAATGCTATTGGGACACTGTAATTTCCTTTGGGTTCAATAAAATATCTGTCTGTCTATCTCATCCACTGGAGCGAAGCAGATGCTGGAATCTGGAGCTACACACAAAGTGGTGGAGGAACCCCGTGAAGTTCTGTCCAGATAAAACGTCTCAAGCCAGAATGTCAACTATCGATTTCCCCTCCATAGATGCTGCCTGACCTGCTGCGTTCCTCCAGCACTTGGCGTGTTGCTCTTGAACCATGTTGTCCACCACCCCCTCTCACCCATCCTTATTGGGCTTGCTTTTAAATTTTTTTTTGTGAAAGGCCTCAGGAAGTTGCTGCTGTTATGTGATTGCAGAAGGAGAGAAGGGAAGGGGCACCATGCATCCTACAGGAATCATAAAATACTTTCTATCTGTAAGGAAAAGTAAAGGGAACTTGCATAATTTAGGAAAAGGGATCCAATTATATTCTGAACCAAAATACTTAACTACGTTCATGTTGTGACAATTCCTCACCCCTTACAGAAGCTGTTCGATCTGCTGAGTTCCTCCAGCTGTTTGTTTTAGGCTTAACAGAGCTTACATTGCTTTTATTCTGATTACCAGATGTTTGCCCTTCTAAAGCTTCTTCCATTTTCTCTGTGACAGCTGCTGCTTCCTCTCCCAACATTTCTGGCACAGACTGACCTGCTAAAGGGCAGGCGGTGACCAGAGACCTGAACCAGACAGGTTGTGAGCTAATAAAAGGGCCACTGAGATCCTGGGTAATTATAAGGGAACCTGGCCAAGCATTATGTGTGTTTCCAAAGTGGCTGATGCAAGTAGTGGGTATCTGGAAAACCGGGCATGGAGAAGCAAAGCAAAAATTGCATTCTCTTTGTGCAAAAGTACTGTCTTTTAACTATCAAATTCCCCTTATACATGTGGGTTCAGGCACAAGGTACGCAGGAAACTGGGCATTTATACATCATACCTGTTTGGGTAATGAGACAAATTATGTTATTAAATTACATATTATGTGTTTTAACTATAAACATGTATACCTCTAAATTATAAATAGTGAGTTTTTGTGTGAGTACAAGAATATGTTTTAAAGTGACTTCTGAACTGCATATGAATATTTATGCGATATATGTATCTGTATATGTATATATGTGTGTGTGTGTGTGTGTGTGTGTGTGTGTGCGCACTACAGACAGAGAATGAGATAGAGTGAGAGTGAAAAAGAGAGGGAGCAAAGAGAGCAGAGATGTTTTCATACAATGTAAGCCAAAGGAGCCATTTTGACAAGCTATTTTAGAAAGTGAGATTACAATAATATTGTTGGCCTGCACTGCATTCTGTCTGTGGTGGCTACACTTCATTCTGCATTGTTACTGTTTCACGTTGTTCTACCACAATGCATTACGTAATGATTTGAATGTTTGAACAAAATGCAGGACAAGCTTTTCACTGTGATTTGTTCTGATTCTGATATTAATTGGGGCAGTCAGAGGGTGATGTCTGTGACGTCATCATGTTGGTGGCAGCGTGTGTGTCTCTGATTGGCGTCTTTGGTCTTGCAGATAAATGTGAAGTGAAATGATCTTGGCTCCAAGTTCACAAAAGTGCTGCAGTCTAGCACCAACACTGTTGGTCCTCTGAGCTATCAGAACAGTAAATGTCTGCCCAGCACTGCCCTGGTAAATGAGGAAGGATATTATTGAACATTGAAAAGCCTGAACAGTGTGGACATGGAGAGGATGTTTCCAGTAGTGGGAGAGTCTAGGACTGGAGAACAAAGCCTCAGAATATGCAGATGTCCTGTTAGAACAAAAGTGGGAAGGAATTTCTTTAGCCAGAGGGTAGTGAATCTGTGGAATCCATTGCCACGGACGGTTGTTGAGGCTGAGTCACTGAGTATATTTAAAGTGCGGGTTGATAGGTTCTTGATGAATCGGGGTGTCAAAGATCATGGGAGAAGGCAGGAGAATGGAGTTGAGAGGGATAATAAATCAACCATGATGGAATGGTGAAGCAGACCGATGGGCTGGAAGGCCTAATCCTGCTCCTATTCCTTCGGGCCTTATGGCCTTATTGTGTGTGGAGAATCATGGCCAGTGGGGGATGTGAGATAAGTACTTGCTCAGTGGCATCAGCAGCCCAAAATTCAATAGCAAGGAACTGACAATTGGCCACAAACGGCAGATTCCATAGACACAAGAAAATGCAATCAGATCAGATTTAGAATCAGAATCAGGTTTATTATTGCTGACATATATTGTAAAATTTGTTGTTTTGTGACAGCAAAGACAAAAAAAATCCCAGTACAATAAAAAAACAAAATAAATAAATAGCACAAAAGGGGAGAAGCGAGGGCGTGCTCATGGGTTCACGGACCATTCAAAAACCTGATGGCAGAAGGGAAAAAGCTTTTCCTAAAAGGTTGAATGTGGGCCTTCAGGTTCCAGTACTCCTCCCAGATGGCAGCAATGAGAAGAGGGCATGTCCCAGATGGTGAGGGTAAAGTTCCCTCTAATGTTTTATACAGTTGCGCGGACCAACCATTGCTCGAAGTGGGAAATTTTACGTAGCCTAGAAACTCCACAACACTTTTGTGACGAGAATACACATAAATTAAGATGTTTGCTGGCCTGGGCTAGCACCAGTGGCATCAGCAGTTGGTCTGCCACCTGTCCTCAGGAGAAGGAGAGCTAAGGAACACAGTGAAGCAGCATTTGGAGATGTTAATGAAGGAGCCATCAGTCTGGGTATTGTCAAGATCAGCTCCCCCTTTGAACCCTGAACTGTTTGAAGTGTGATGGACAGGTGATACCCCAGCAGGGGGATAAAAAGGGACAGGTTCGCTAAGGCAAGACACACACACACGACACCCGAGGTAACGAGACCCTGGAAGCGGTGCGCCTCTCACAAGTCGGTGGGAAGCTTTTGGACGGCTGATCGCGGGATCAAGCCATAGACGCACAGGGTGGAAAGGCACGATTGGTGGGAACCTGGTGTGTGTCCACCCTTGCCTGGGTGCCAGGTTCAGCGCAGAGAAACGATCGTATCTGGAAACAGAGGGGTCACGGTCGGTGACCTCAGATGACATCACAAAGGGCTCGCCCGACAGCTGACTGCGAAGGTCTGTGGGTGGAAGCTATGTTGAATATTCATTCGTTTTGCTCTCTCTCCTCCCTCCCCACTGTCCATCGCCACGGCAACGATTACTGCGAACTGAACTAAATTGAACTGGACTTTGTGTCACTTTGAAACTGGTCATTTACCCCTAGACAACGATAGAGCTTGATTGATCCTGTTATCTTAATTCTGTGTACACGTATGTTTATCATTGCTGAACTGTTGCATTCATTATCCTTTTGATTAGAGTACTGTGTTGCTTGTTTCTGTAATAAAAACTGTCTTAGTTCTAGTAATCCAGACTCCAACTGAGTGATCCATTTCTGTTGGTTTGGCAACCCAGTTACGGGGTACGTAACATAAGTGGGGTTCTTGTCCGCGATTTTGAACGCTAAATTTGGGACGGAGTAAATTGATTGGGTCAAAATTCCCAAAAGAAAGAAAAGACAAACAGCAGAAATGGAGGCTGAGGAATTTATAACGGCGCCGACCTTGGAGGCATTAGAGGATGCCAGGAAATCGGAATTGGTAGCTGTGGCCAAACGGTTGAATCTTGCTAAGGGGAAGTCGACAATGAGGAGAGAGGAGATACACAGAGCTATCGTAGAGCACTATGTATCTAAAGGTGTGTTTCCCCAAGGCGAGCTGGGGGTGGTGTCTATTGAAAAACCTGCTGGAGACGCGGTACAGGTACAGCTTGAAAAACTGAGACTCGAGCACGAGTTCCGGGTACGGCAGTTGGAGAGAGAAGAGAAAGAGAGGCAATGGGAGCGAGAGGAGAGAGAGAAACAGAGGGAAAGGGAATTCGAGCTGGAGAAGTTAAAGATAAGGGCAGAGCAGGGGCTCGTGCCGAACCAAGGTGGAGGGTTCCGGGCGACCCAGGAGGTTAGGCTGGTTCCCCCATTTGACGATACTGACATGGATGGGTACTTTCTCCATTTCGAAAAAGTGGCTATAAGTCAGGAATGGCCGAGGGATAAGTGGGTTGTTTTGCTTCAGAGTGTACTGAAAGGGAAAGCCCAAGAAGCTTACTCAGCTTTGTCTGCGGAAGATGCCCAGAGGTATGAGGTGGTGAAAGAGGGCATCCTCAGGATTTATGAGTTGGTCTCGGAGGCATACCGGCAGAGGTTCCGGAATGCGAGGAAGCAGTGGGACCGCACGTATTTGGAGTTTGTCCGTGAGATGCAGACATATTGTGAGCGTTGGTGCGCCTCGAAGGGGGTAGAGGGGGATTATGATAGACTGCTGCAGCTGATCCTGACTGAGCAGTTTAAAGGTTGTGTCCCTGAGGATATGAGACCCTACCTAGATGAGAAAGAGGCAGCCACGTTAGCCGCAACTGCTAAGTTAGCAGATGAGTATGCGTTGACGCGTAAAATGAAGTTTGCCCTGAGTAAAGGCTACCAGAAGGGTAGTCAGGACGGTGGGGAGAGTCCGCCGGAAAAGTCAGAAAGTAAGCCGGGGACTAGTGAGAAGGATAAGGTAGACCGGGAGCAGTCTGGTAGGAAGTCTTCTGGGGTCATCAGTTATAATTGCGGGAAAGTCAGACACTTTGCGTCCCAGTGCTTTGCCCCAAAGAAGGAGATGGGAAAAGGGAAAAAAGCGATCTTGACTGGCTGTATGGAGCTGGTAAGCGAACCACTAGGACAGGACAGGTCTGCCAAAGTTCAGGAAGGGCGCGAGAGGTTTATCTCGGCCGGATTGGTGTCAGTGAAGGAGGGGTTAAAACCAGTTCCAGTGCGGATCTGGAGAGACACGGGAGCGTGTCAGTCACTAATACTGAAGAGTGTATTAGAGTTTAGCTCAGAGACCCAGACTGGGGAGGTAAAGGTCAAAGGTGTTGGGGAAGGGACAGAGTCAGTCCCTTTGCACCAGATACACTTACAAAGCAACCTGGTCTCTGGACTAGTCACGATCGGGGTGAGGTCCGAATTACCGATGAAAGGCGTGGAAGTCTTGCTCGGTAATGACGTCGCTGGGGGAAACGTGTTCCCAGTCTTGAGATTGACAGGTCAGCCTGCCAGCATTGAGGCCCCGACCATGGACTCACAGGTTCATCACGGGACCGCGGTGGTAAATTTAGCTGAGACGTTTCTGCCAACCTTGTACGAGAAGGGGGTAGAAAATGAAAAGAAGGAGTGTAGTGAGACAAGAGGTAGTGAGGGAGCTGGGACAGACGTAGCATTAGCCAGGAAAGAATTTGTGCAGGCGCGGGAGCGAGACGAGGGGCCGATGGTTTTGGCAGAGACAGCTCTCTCTGACACAGACTTGACAAGGGAACTAGTAGGCTATTGTGTGGAGGAGGAAGTGCTAAGGAAGCAAGGGAGACCAAGTGCCATGCCCGCAGATGAGGAATGGGTGGTGGTGCAAAAGAGTTATGGGGATGAAGTTTTTAACCTGGCCCACAAGGTACCCCCCCGGTGGACATTTTGCAGTGCTGGAGGAAACAGTTGGTGGAATCATGAAAGAGATTTACCGGCTTGCCGAGGAGGAAGGATGTGATTGATTATGGCCAACGCGAACTGGGACGGTCACAGGCTTTTGGTATGCTAACAAACCTAGTCGGGGTTAGCGCGGAAATCAATGAAGCTAGGGGCCCCCTGATAAGAGAAAAAAACCATTTTGAAAAGATTAGTATGGTATCGATCAGATGGGAGAAGGCTATTGTTTTGGCCAGGTCTGCTGATAAGGTCTCTCCCTTAATCCCTGAACAAAGCGGCTCTTTAGGAGAAGTAATTAAACGACTCGCACCCGTGTGTTTGATTGTCCCGAGGCGATGCAAAGAACTGGGACGTTGGATGGTGTCTGTTACAATAGGCCAGCCTAGTAAGCAACAGCCATATAGAATGACTAATTCAGTGACTAAAGGGCTGACGAACACAGAGGTGTGTATTGGCAATTTAATACGGCTGTCTGAAGCAGCTTGATAGTGAACCTTGAAAAAAATGAGTTCGGCCACACGAAGGTCACTTACCTGGGAACTGTGGTGACACAGGGGCAGCTGGCAGCGATGCAAGCTACAGTGCAGGCTATCGCTGACCTCCCAACCCCGACAGACAAGAGGACCCTCAGAAGGCTCTTGGAGATGGTGGGGTACTGTAGGAAGTTTTGCAATAACTCTGCGGTCACTACCCCTCCACCTCCTACTAAGCCCTTGCGAGAGAAAACTAAGTTGGAATGGGACGACCCTTGTTATTGTGGTCCGGGACAAAACCAAATGAGAGGTTACATTGATCGCAACTCATCAGTGTTTTTGGCCACTATGAAGTTTGCTAAATTGGAGCCTGGTCTAAGGGATTATTAATAACACATATAAAAGGAACAGAAAATGTGATGGCTGACTGTCTGTCAGGTGTTGACAACTTCAAACTCGCTGTATTAGCCAAATAGCTGATAAAGATGTATATTTGTGTGTATCGAATAATGTACTCATGTTTGTAATTTTTACCCCCCCCCCCGGTAAAAATCCTTAAAGGGGGGAAGTGTGACAAGAATACACATAAATTAAGATGTTTGCTGGCCTGGGCTAGCACCAGTGGCATCAGCAGTTGGTCTGCCACCTGTCCTCAGGAGAAGGAGAGATAAAGAACACAATGAAGCAGCATTTGGAGATGTTAATGAAGGAGCCATCAGTCTGGGTATTGTCAAGATCGGCTCCCCCTTTGAACCCTGAATTGTTTGAAGTGTGATGGACAGGCGATACCCCAGCAGGGGGATAAAAAGGGACAGGTTTGCTAAGGCAGGACACACACACGACACCCGAGGTAACGAGACCCTGGAAGCGGTGCGTCTCTCACAAGTCGGTGGGAAGCTTTTGGACGGCTGATCGCGGGATCAGGCCATAGACGCACAGGGTGGAAAGGCACGATTGGTGGGAACCTGGTGTGTGTCCACCCTTGCCTGGGTGCCAGGTTCAGCGCAGAGAAACGATCGTATCTGGAAACAGAGGGGTCACGGTCGGTGACCTCAGATGACATCACAAAGGGCTCGCCCGACAGCTGACTGCGAAGGTCTGTGGGTGGAAGCTATGTTGAATATTCATTCGTTTTGCTCTCTCTCCTCCCTCCCCACTGTCCATCGCCACGGCAACGATTACTGCGAACTGAACTAAATTGAACTGGACTTTGTGTCACTTTGAAACTGGTCATTTACCCCTAGACAACGATAGAGCTTGATTGATCCTGTTATCTTAATTCTGTGTACATGTGTGTTTATCATTGCTGAACTGTTGCATTTATTATCCTTTTTGATTAGAGTACTGTGTTGCTTGTTTCTGTAATAAAAACTGTCTTAGTTCTGGTAATCCAGACTCCAACTGAGTGATCCATTTCTGCTGGTTTGGCAACCCAGTTACGGGGTACGTAATAAAGCATTATATAAAAGAAAATCTCAGCTGCATGACAACAAAGGCTAACTGCGTGGCCGCACACCCGCGCAGTATAGGTGAACAGTGGTGAGGATCCTTAATGATGGATGCCACTTTCTTGACACACCATACACTGTATCCTGTATCCTGACACTTACTGTTCTGATAGCTCAGAGGACCAACAGTGTTGGTGCTAGACTGCAGCACTTTTGTGAACTTGGAGCCAAGATCAGTTCACTTCACATTTACCTGCAAGACCAAAGATGCCAATCAGAGACACACACGCTGCCACCAACATGACGACGTCACAGACATCACCCTCTGACTGCCTCAATTAATATCAGAATCAGAACAAATCACAATGAAAAGATTGTCCTGCATTTTGTTCAAACATTCAAATCATTACATAATGCATTGTGGTAGAACAAAGTAAAACAGTAACAATGCAGGATGAAGTGTAGCCACCACAGACAGAATGCAGTGCAGGCAAACAATGAAGAGTAAGGTATTGTAATCTCATTTTCCAAAATATTGTGTATCCTGCAGCAGGAAAAAGTCAAGCTGCTTGGGGAAACTCAGTGGGCCAGGCAACATCAGTGTGATAACCGATGTATCAGGTCAAAACCCTGCATCAGGGCAGTAGCAGATTCCTGTTTGGCAAACAGGAGAAAATCTGCAGATGCTGGAAATCTGAGCAACACACACAAAATGCTGGAGGAACTCAGCAGGCCAGGCAGCATCTATGGAAAAAAGTACAGTCGACGTTTCGGGCCAAAACCCTTTGGCAGATTCTGTTTGGCGTTTACTTGTTTGAGGTAGGTAACAAAAGAAAGTCTTACATTTCTATTGCTGCTTATCCTATGTAACAGGAGTTTCAGACAATGTTTCTCCAGTCTCTTCTCGCTTCCCACTCAAAGCCCATCACCTTAATGAGCCGACACACTGCAGAGAGGCTATTTCCAACCTGGGCAAAGAGAGCAACAGCAGCTTTCTACTCCAATAAAGATAACCAGATCCATCTTAAGTCATTGGGTGTTAACATGTCAGTGATTTGTCGGGACATATACATCGCAGTGTCTGCTTGAGTCTGCTCGAAAGCTCCAGTCTTTTGCCTTTCAGCAACTCTAGGCAGCTTCCTAAAGAGATGGATGCATTTTGATGGTAGCCTATAGAAATAGCTTCCCTTTGAGGAGCACCACAAAGCTGTAATCTTTCAAGGAAAACGAGGACACAGCATTAAAAATAACAAGCCAAGGAAGACTTGTGCATGGGCTAAAAGGTGAGAGTTTCCTGTGCAGTGACAACTACATCAGAAGGCATTAGTGGCCTTTTAGGACTTTGCAGAATATATTTTGCTATGTATTAGGGATCTGCACAGAGCACTCCTCTGTATAATGTACATATAGCCTCTCTGAGTTAACGTGTCAGTCTTTGTTCAGTAGCAGCGCTCTTGTCTCTATCTCGGAAAGCTGTTGGTTTAACTTCCATGTTGGAGACTTGAGCATGTACTTCAGACTTAATATTCAACTGTGATCTACAGTTTGACAGGTTGTTCTCCAGCCAATTGAGAGATCTGCTGCTTTTCTGTCTATGAGGCTGAGAAGATTAGAGACAGGGCGCGAGCCCGTGATGGACTCCATATCACACCAATTGAAGCGTGGAGGAAGATTGAAAACATCAAGGCAAGTGTGGAGGACGAGCGAGTGTTCAGCAGCATCTACCAGCCTCTCACTCGCTGCTGCCAGGGGAAATGTGTCTGTGTGTGACGGTCTCTCCCTCCCTCTCACTGGCAGCTCCTGCTCGCCAATGATCTCTCTCTCTCCTCGATGCTGTTGGACGGTGGTGCCAAATCTCAGGGTTGTATACTGCATACATACTTTAATAATAAATGTACTTTAAATCTTTGAATCAAGTTTGGGAGTAGGGGTATTACAGTGGCCACTTTATTAGGTACACCTGTACGCCTGCTCACTAATGCAAATATTTAAACACCCAGTCATGTGGCAGCAACTCAATGCGCATAAAATCATGCAGACATGGTCAAGACGTGGTCCAGTTGTTTATAACAAACTTCAGAATGTGGATGAAATGTGGTCTAAGTGACTTTGACTGTGGAATGATTTTTGGTGCCAGATGGGGTGGTTTCAGTATCTCAGAAACTGCTGATCTGGGATTTTCATGTACAGCAATCTTGAGAGCTCACAGAAAATGGTGAGAAAAGCAAAAAGCATTCAGTAAGTGGCAGGTCTGTGGGCAAAAACACCTTGTTAATGAGAGAGGTCAGAGGAGAATGGTCAGACTGGTTCAAGCTGACAGGAGGGTGACAGTAACTTAAATAACCACGTGTTACAACAGTGGTGTGCAGAAGAGCATCTCTGAACACACAACACATTGAAATTTGAAGTGGACAGATTACAGCAGCAGAAGACCACAGCGGGTTTCACTGCTGTGGCCACTTTATTAGATGCATTCCTTACATAATAAAGTGGCCACTCAGTGTATGTTGCCTTTGGCAAGGTCGCACTAGGAGTATTGCGTACGGTCTTGTTCACCCTTTTATTGGAAAATATAATCAAACTGGAGAGGGTGCTGCATAGAGTTATAAGGAAATTGCTGGACTAGAGGGTCGGAGTTATAGAGGGATGTTGGCTACGCGTAAATTTTATTCCTTGGCATGTAAGTGACCGCATAGAAGATTATAAAATCATGATGTGTATGGAAATGGTGGATGGTTATAGTCCTTTCCCCAGGGTTGGAGACGTCAAAACTAGAGGCACTGGGACAGGATAAGAGGCGAGAGATTTAGAAGAGATTTGAAAGTTAACTTCTTTATACAGAAGGTAGAGAGTACCCAGAATATTCTGCCAGAGAAAGTGGTTGAGGCAGGTACAATTACAACATTTCAGAGGCATTTTCATAGGTATATGGAGGGTGATGGGTTAACTTGGGCAATTGGGACTAGCAAGGAGGATGCTGTGGTCAGCATGGATCAGATGGGCTGAAGGGCCAGTTTCCATGTTATGTTACTGTATAAGTGGATTGTTGGAACAATCAATAGTTGGAGGCAAGGCTAACAGTCCTTCTAGGGGTAAAAATGGCAGCCGTTCCAGAGTTAAATATAATATAAATATTTCATTATTACATATACCCACCCCCAGCTGTGTTATTATCAAGTTATGGTTTGCGCCTCTTAATTAAATCACTCAGCTTCACTGACTGAGTACATAAGGAATCAATCCGTGGCAGTCTGGTGTTTTGAGCAGCAGCCAATCAGCAATCGGGATTGATTGGCAAGAACAAATTAAAATAAGGCGGGGCAAACGGAGCAGCCTTTGTTAGAGTGGACAGAATTAGAGTGGGATTTTGAGGCTTTTCCTCTTCAATCCTTCAGCGAGAAGAGGCTTGAGTGAGAGGTCAAAACAGGCAGAATTTTCACCCCAAATTATTTACTTTTTACCTTCTTTATAGCTGCTCAGTTAGGAACAGTAGAGATGCCAGGCAGGATAGTGGAATGCTTCTCTTGCAGGATGTGGGAAGGCAGGGAGACCTCCAGTGTCCCTGACGACTTCAAATGCTAGAAGTGCATTAAGCTGTAGCTTCTAACATCCGTTTTAAGGAGTTGGAACTGGAACTGGATGAACTCCGGATCATTTGGGAGGTTGACAGATAGAACATACAGTTACACCCAAGGTGCGAGTCACAAGAAATTGGGTGACAGTCAGGAAGGGAAAGGCTGTCCTCTGTCCTCTGCTCGGTCATCTCCCCCAACAGTATCCAAAGGTACCTGTTGTTGAGAAGGATGGCCACAGGGTACTCTGGCAACAATATCTTTTCCACTCCTGTGTCAGGCTCACCGGCTTATCCTTAGAGTTTTTCTTAAGCAACAGATTAATTACAATTTAACTACAAATACAAAACACAGAATAATTGATTGCATAATAATTCACCCCCTTCTCCGTGGATTGTCACCTTGTCGTGGTGGAGAGGCTTGTGTGGTCCTGAGATCTCGAGAGCAATGCCGTCTGGAGCTATGCTCCTGGTAGGGTCACCCATGGCGGTAAGGGGTAAGGTCGAGAGTGAGGTCCCTGACAAAGAACAATCCAACCAAGACCTCAACGGTAGAACAGGCGGATGAAGTTACTTCGAACTCAACGGCTGTGAAGGCGGATGAAGGCTGCAACAAATCCATCAGCTCCAATCGTTGTGATTTCCATGCCATTGGAATCAGTTGGTTGATTTGTGAAGTATCGTGTGCTTCTTGGAGTGCAGCATCAAGTACACATTAAACAAATACACACACAGGCATCTTCACTCTGTGGGCCACTTCTTCAGAACGAAGACCGTCATCCTCGACCTTGAGGGATAGCCACGATGACCCCCGTCAAGTCAGTATTTAGTAGATGCATCTTTGGCATTAATTGTGTGGATAGGTCTCTATCAGCTTTGCACATCTAGACACTACAATTTTTCCCCATTCTTCTTTACAAAGCAGCTCAAGCTCTGCCAGATTGCATGGGGATCGTGAGGGAACAGCCTTTTTCAAGTCCAGCCACAATTTCTCAATAGGACTGAGGTCTGGATTCTGACTTGGCCACCCCAGGACATTAATTTTGTTGTTTTTAAGCTATTCCTGTGTCGCTTTGGCTTTATGGTTGGGGTCATTGCCTTGCTGGAAAACAAATCTTTTCCCAAGTCACAGTTCTCTTGCAGACTGCATCAGGTTTTCCTTCAGGATTTCCCTGTATTTTGCTGCATTCACTTTACCCTCTACCTTCACAGGTCTTCCAGGGCCTGCCACAGTGAAGCATCCCCACAGCATGATGCAGCCACCACCATGTTTCACGGTAGAGATGATGTGTTTTTGATGATGTGTGGAGTTTGGCTTAAGCCGAACATAGTGTTTAGTCTGATGGCCAAAAAACTCAATTTTGGTTTCATCAGACCATAGAACCCTCCAGCTGACTTCCGAGTCTCCCACATGCCTTCTGGCAAGCTCCAGCTAAGATTTCATGTGAGTTTTTTCCATCAGTGGCTTTCTCTTTGCCACTCTCCCATAAAATCTTTAACTGGGAATCAATGAGAGCCTGATGTTAAACCTAAGCTACATGATGTGGAAGCAAGACTGGTGAATTCTTCATCATGATCACTCTGTTCAGCACTAACATCCTGACTGTCGTGTTGGTGTAACTGGTATGGATGTCTATGCAAGGTGGAGATCTTGTGCTTCTCTTGCATAACCTCACTGGAGCTCTCATGGATGCTGTTACTGATTTCTCAAGTTGCATTAGGTAAGTATTTGAGTCTGTTAAAGACATTTGTGTATTCATCCATGAGTGTTGTGTGGTCATCATTGATCTGGGAAGCCAAGTCGAAAACTCTTTACATCACATGCACTCAGACCTAATATTGGCTGTACTCTCCTTTCTGCAATCAGTAGTTGTGCCTTTAAGTGTTGCCCCTTGTGCTTGAAGGTCACTACACAGCCTCCTTTAACTGGAATGTCTTCTCCAATATAGCCTGTCACTTTTAACTTCACTGGGTAAATCTTGTTCTTTGCTGTGAAAGTTTTGTAATCATTGATGGATAACAGATTCACCTAGTCTCCAGTGACAAGCTTGAAAGGAATTACCGTCTCAGTCACAATCGCTGGAACAATCCATTGTAACTTACCAGTGCCAGCAATCTGTAGAGAATCTACAAAGACCTCCTCAATTTCCTCATCAACCGTTTGCACCTTTCTCCTGGTAGCACCAGCCTGGCAGCAGCTTGCAAAATGATTCTTCTTCCCACAGGACTTTTCATAAGCAGAACACATCTTTGGAATGCGACTACCTCCACATTTGCTGCATTTGGTGTTTGAGTCTTACTTTTTGCTTTGATGTTGTTTTGGGAAATGCCTTGTGCGCAGCTCCTCTGCTTTCACAGTGTGTACCATTGTGTCTGCTCTGAGATTGCGTGGTCTCTGCTGCCCTACACATACTCACAGCCTTTTCCAGTGTCAAACCTTTTTCACAGGGCGATCTTTCTCTGAACCCATTATCTGGGATTCCGCACACTATTCTGTCTCTAACTAGTGGGCCCTCAAATCTCCAAATTCACGGGACTTACTCAGTGTGTGTAGCTTGACTAAGTATCAGTCAAAGTCAGCACCTTGTTTCTGGTCACATGGAAATAACTAATATCTCTCAAATGTGATGTTTTTACATGGGACAAAGTACTCCTCAAATTTTGTGACCAGAGTGTCCAATGTAAAAGTTGTCTCATGAATTAGAAATCTGTTATAGATGTCCAAAGCATCTTTGCCAATTACATACAGAAAAATTGACACTTTCAATTTTTCATTGGTCTCTCCTGCTCTGCTAGCCACTAAATATGCACTAAATCATTGTTTGAAGCATTTCCAGTTATCCGTTAGATTGCTGGTAAACTGCATATGTGTGGGATGACTAAAGGACAATTTATACTTCTTCTGTGTCAAATCTACGCTGTAGCCGCATACCCTGACGCGCACCTCCCCAAAAATGTAACTACGCGTTGCAGTGATGCAGACCACAACTGTGATTGGTCCGCTTGGTAGCATCGCACTTCCAGTTGCTTCTGAACAATGACCAAATTGTCAAATCTACCTGCCGATATCCGAAAATATTTGAAATGCATTTCCTCGTCCATGTCTCTCAGTGGCCGGACAAGCACAGAAAATTCACCCTCCTTCTGCCTCAATCCGTTCAATGGTCGTACACACCATCTCCTCTGACGTCTTCTCTCTTTTCTGCATTGCAGTAATTTCAATAAAAGTAGCTCTTGTTCAACATTTATGAGCTCCAACTCCAACATGATGCGCTCAGTTTCAGTCGCCATTGTTTGAGGTACACAAAGAAACTCAACCCAGTGGCATAGAAACCCCACCGCCAACTAGCATTTTGGCGGTGAATTGCAGAGCGACGTAGACACACCAACGCACAAGTATAAATGCTCACAACGGCGTAGGCTACAGCGTAGAGCTTACACAGAAGTAGAAATCAGCCTTAAGGTTATCACAATGGGAAATCTAGGCCACTCACCTGAATTTTGTGGTGAATCCAGTGACTGCTGAACTTCTGGAGTAACAGGCTGTCTTGCCTTGCCAGCCAACTTTCTCCTTCGTAACCTCACTTGCTGCTAGCCCCGTTTGTAATTACGCAGTCTCTTTCTCAGTCACATGTGGTATTCATTTACCCTCCATGTTTAGATCTCACAGTGACTTCTGACACCATGTTATGCTTGTTCGTAAGGGAACCAAACTTGGCATGGGTAAACGCTAGAACATTTTACTATTCAGCTGTGTTCAACATTGAGCGCGTGTGATCAGGCCACCACCGCACACATTGCCCACTGTGATCTGAAGTTATTCATGATGGACACACATAATACTGCTGGGAGGGGGGAGAAGATGGCAGCGTGACGGCAGTGCACGCGGCCACTTCGGTGACAAATATCTGTTATTTGTCAAGTAGGGGACCGTGCACAATTCTGATTTGATGGAGACAGACATGAGAGCACAGCGGAACATCTGGAAAACTTCTGAAATAACTGCTTTGTTACAGCTGCTACTGTGTGGGAACCGGAATCTCCGGAGCTGAAGGCCCCGAAATCCTCGGCTTTGCGTGTTTCAGCAGCCAGGGCGAGGTCGAAGGCGCTCGGCAGAGGATGGCGCTCGGGTGGCTGTATCAGAGAGGCTGCTCGGAAGCTCGAAGTTTTTGGACGGATGGACTAAGGGTCAGCTGCTTCCAAGGTATCGGCAAGTTGATGGTGCCCGGAGGTTTATGGCAGGGAGTTTCTCCCTTTTGCCACTGCTATCGGGGACTCGGGAGTCGATCGACTCGGGACTTTGAGAATTTTTTTTTACCGTGCCTATCGTCTGTTCTTTATCAAATTATGGTATTGCTTTGCACTGTTGTAACTATATGTTATAATTATGTGGTTTTGTCAGTGTTAGTCTTTGGTCTGTCTTGTTTTCTTTGATATCACTCTGGAGAAACATTGTATCATTTTGTTAATGCATGTATGCATTTCTAAATGACAATAAAAGAGGACTGAGTGTTCTCATAATCTAATAACACACAGTGGACAGCAAGGGACATTATCGGAGTTTTCAGTGAGATCTGGACCAGTTGGGAAAATGGGCTGAAAAATGGCAGACTGAATTGAATGTAGACAAGTGTGAGGGGTTGCACTTTGGGAGGATAAACCAGGGCAGGGCACTGAGGAGTGTGGTAGAACAGAGGGATCTGGGAATACAGATCCATAATTCCTTGAACGTGGCATCACAGGTGGATAGGGTCAAAAAGAAAGGGTTTGGCACGTTGGCCTTCATAAATCAATGTAATAAGTACAGCAGCTGGGATGTTATGTTGAAGTTGTATAAAATGCTGGTGAGGACTTATTTGGAGTATTGTGTGCAGTTTTGGTCACCTACCTACAGGAAAGATGTAAATAAGATTGAAAGAGAACAGAGAAAATTTACAAGGATGTTGCCAGGACTTCAGAACCTGAGTTAAGGGGAAAGATTGAAGCGGTTAGGACTTCAGTCCCTGGAACGTTGAACCTTTAGGAGAGATTTGATTGAGATATACAAAATTATAAGGTTTTCGGTAAGGTAAATGCAAGCAGGTTTTTCCCACTGAGGTTGAGTGAGACAGTAAATAGAGGTCATGGGTTAAGGGTAACAGGTGAAATGCTGAAGGGGAATATGAGGGGGAACACAGCGGGTGATGAGTGTGTAGAACGAGCTGCCAGTTGGTTTCAACATTAAAGAGATAGTCAGAGGGGTACATGGATGGGAGAAGTCTACAGAGCCATGGTCCGGTTCAGGTCAATGTGAATGTGCACAGACTGGGTGGTGGGAAGGGGATGATGTGGTGTTCTATGGTTCTATGATTCTCTGAAAAGAGGAATTTCTAGGACAGGAAGGCTTGAGTTACAGTAAAAGGAGAGGTGGAAACAGGTTGGGACACTTTACTCTGGAACCTAGGAGTCGATGAGAGATATTATGGTTTATAAATCATAAGGAGGATAAATAAAGTGATAATCGTAATCTTTTTTCAAGGTCAGTGAGTCAAAGACCAGAGTGCATAGATTGAAGGAGAGAAGGAAAAGGTATGAAGGGGAGCCAAGAGACAGGTATTTTAACACAGTGAGTAACGAGTTAAAGGAATGAGTGACGGGAGTGTGTAGTGAGTGACGGGAGTGTGAAGTGAGTGACAGGAGTGTGGAGTGAGTGACGGGAGTGTGGAATGAGTGATGGGAGCGTGTAGTGAGTGACGGGAGTGTGTAGCGAGAGACGGGAGTGTGAAGTGAGTGACGGGAGTGTGGAGTGAGTGACGGGAGTGTGGAACGAGTGACAGGAGTGTGTAGTGAGTGACGGGAGTGTGTAGTGAGAGACAGGAGTGTGAAGTGAGTGACGGGAGTGTGAAGTGAGTGAAGGGAGTGTGTAGTGAGTGACGGGAGTGTGGAATGAGTGACGGGAGTGTGTAGTGAGAGACGGGAGTGTGGAGTGAGTGACGGGAGTGTGGAATGAGTGACGGGAGTGTGTAGTGAGTGACGGGAGTGTGGAGTGAGTGACGGGAGTGTGGAATGAGTGACGGGAGTGTGTAGTGAGTGACGGGAGTGTGGAATGAGTGACGGGAGTGTGGAGTGAGTGACGGGAGTGTGTAGTGAGTAACGGGAGTGTGTAGTGAGTGACGGGAGTGTGAAGTGACTGATGGGAGTGTGTAGTGAATGACGAGAGTGTGGAATGAGTGACGGGAGTGTGGAGTGAGTGACGGGAGTGTGGAGTGAGTGACGGGAGTGTGGAATGAGTGACAGGAGTGTGTAGTGAGAGACGGGAGTGTGAAGTGAGTGACAGGAGTGTGTAGTGAGAGACGGGAGTGTGGAGTGAGTGACGGGAGTGTGGAATGAGTGACGGGAGTGTGTAGTGAGTAACGGGAGTGTGTAGTGAGTGACGGGAGTGTGAAGTGACTGATGGAAGTGTGTAGTGAGTGATGGGAGTGTGGAATGAGTAACGGGAGTGTGTAGTGAGTGACGGGAGTGTGGAATGAGTGACGGGAGTGTGTAGTGAGTGACGGGAGTGTGGAGTGAGTGACGGGAGTGTGGAATGAGTGACGGGAGTGTGTAGTGAGAGACGGGAGTGTGAAGTGAGTGACGGGAGTGTGGAGTGAGTGACGGGAGTGTGGAACGAGTGACAGGAGTGTGTAGTGAGTGACGGGAGTGTGTAGTGAGAGACAGGAGTGTGAAGTGAGTGACGGGAGTGTGTAGTGAGAGACAGGAGTGTGAAGTGAGTGACGGGAGTGTGAAGTGAGTGAAGGGAGTGTGTAGTGAGTGACGGGAGTGTGGAATGAGTGACGGGAGTGTGTAGTGAGAGACGGGAGTGTGGAGTGAGTGACGGGAGTGTGGAATGAGTGACGGGAGTGTGTAGTGAGTGACGGGAGTGTGGAGTGAGTGACGGGAGTGTGGAATGAGTGACGGGAGTGTGTAGTGAGTGACGGGAGTGTGGAATGAGTGACGGGAGTGTGGAGTGAGTGACGGGAGTGTGTAGTGAGTAACGGGAGTGTGTAGTGAGTGACGGGAGTGTGAAGTGACTGATGGGAGTGTGTAGTGAATGACGAGAGTGTGGAATGAGTGACGGGAGTGTGGAGTGAGTGATGGGAGTGTGGAGTGAGTGATGGGAGTGTGAAGTGAGTGACGGGAGTGTGTAGTGAGTAACAGGAGTGTGTAGTGAGTGACGGGAGTGTGAAGTGACTGATGGGAGTGTGTAGTGAGTGACGGGAGTGTGGAATGAGTGACGGGAGTGTGCAGTGAGTGACGGGAATGTGGAGTGAGTGACGGGAGTGTGGAGTGAGTAACGGGAGTGTGTAGTGAGTGACGGGAGTGTGAAGTGACTGATGGAAGTGTGTAGTGAGTGACGGGAGTGTGGAATGAGTAACGGGAGTGTGTAGTGAGTGACAGGAGTGTGGAATGAGTGACGGGAGTGTGGAGTGAGTGACGGGAGTGTGTAGTGAGTAACGGGAGTGTGTAGTGAGTGACGGGAGTGTGAAGTGAGTGATGGGAGTGTGTAGTGAGTAACAGGAGTGTGTAGTGAGTGACGGGAGTGTGAAGTGACTGATGGGAGTGTGTAGTGAGTGACGGGAGTGTGCAGTGAGTGACGGGAGTGTGAAATGAGTGACGGGAGTGTGGAGTGAGTGACGGGAGTGTGGAGAGAGTGACGGGAGTGTGGAATGAGTGACAGGAGTGTGTAGTGAGAGACGGGAGTGTGAAGTGAGTGACAGGAGTGTGTAGTGAGAGACGGGAGTGTGGAGTGAGTGACGGGAGTGTGGAATGAGTGACGGGAGTGTGTAGTGAGTAACGGGAGTGTGTAGTGAGTGACGGGAGTGTGAAGTGACTGATGGAAGTGTGTAGTGAGTGATGGGAGTGTGGAATGAGTAACGGGAGTGTGTAGTGAGTGACGGGAGTGTGGAATGAGTGACGGGAGTGTGTAGTGAGTGACGGGAGTGTGGAGTGAGTGACGGGAGTGTGGAATGAGTGACGGGAGTGTGTAGTGAGAGACGGGAGTGTGAAGTGAGTGACAGGAGTGTGTAGTGAGAGACGGGAGTGTGGAGTGAGTGACGGGAGTGTGGAATGAGTGACGGGAGTGTGTAGTGAGTGACGGGAGTGTGGAGTGAGTGACGGGAGTGTGGAGTGAGTGACGGGAGTGTGGAATGAGTGACGGGAGTGTGTAGTGAGTAACGGGAGTGTGTAGTGAGTGACGGGAGTGTGAAGTGACTGATGGAAGTGTGTAGTGAGTGATGGGAGTGTGGAATGAGTAACGGGAGTGTGTAGTGAGTGACGGGAGTGTGGAATGAGTGACGGGAGTGTGGAGTGAGTGACGGGAGTGTGTAGTGAGTAACGGGAGTGTGTAGTGAGTGACGGGAGTGTGAAGTGACTGATGGGAGTGTGTAGTGAATGACGGGAGTGTGGAATGAGTGACGGGAGTGTGGAGTGAGTGATGGGAGTGTGGAGTGAGTGATGGGAGTGTGAAGTGAGTGACGGGAGTGTGTAGTGAGTAACGGGAGTGTGTAGTGAGTGACGGGAGTGTGAAGTGACTGATGGGAGTGTGTAGTGAGTGACGGGAGTGTGGAATGAGTGACGGGAGTGTGCAGTGAGTGACGGGAGTGTGGAGTGAGTGACGGGAGTGTGCAGTGAGTGATGGGAGTGTGGAGTGAGTGACGGCAGTGTGTAGTGAGAGACAGGAGTGTGAAGTGAGTGACGGGAGTGTGGAGTGAGTGACGGGAGTGTGTAGTGAGTGACGGGAGTGTGTAGTGAGTAACGGGAGTGTGTAGTGAGTGACGGGAGTGTGAAGTGACTGATGGGAGTGTGTAGTGAGTGACGGGAGTGTGTAGTGAGTGACGGGAGTGTGGAATGAGTGACTGATGGGAGTGTGTAGTGAATGACGGGAGTGTGCAGTGAGTGATGGGAGTATGGAGTGAGTGACGGGAGTGTGGAGTGAGTGATGGGAGTGTGGAGTGAGTGATGGGAGTGTGTAGTGAGTGACGGGAGTGTGAAGTGACTGATGGGAGTGTGTAGTGAGTGACGGGAGTGTGGAATGAGTGATGGGAGTGTGCAGTGAGTGATGGGAGTATGGAGCGAGTGACGGGAGTGTGGAGTGAGTGATGGGAGTGTGGAGTGAGTGATGGGAGTGTGTAGTGAGTGACGGGAGTGTGAAGTGACTGATGGGAGTGTGTAGTGAATGACGGGAGTGTGCAGTGAGTGATGGGAGTATGGAGTGAATGACGGGAGTGTGAAGTGACTGATGGGAGTGTGCAGTGAGTGATGGGAGTATGGAGTGAGTGACGGGAGTGTGCAGGCGAGTGATGGGAGTATGGAGTGAATGACGGGAGTGTGGAGTGAGTGATGGGAGTGTGTAGTGAGTGACGGGAGTGTGGAGTGAGTGACGGGAGTGTGGAGTGAGTGACGGGAGTGTGGAGTGAGTGATGGGAGTGTGGAGTGAGTGATGGGAGTGTGTAGTGAGTGACGGGAGTGTGAAGTGACTGACGGGAGTGTGTAGTGAATGACGGGAGTGTGCAGTGAGTGATGGGAGTATGGAGTGAGTGACGGGAGTGTGGAGTGAGTGATGGGAGTGTGGAGTGAGTGACGGGAGTGTGGAGTGAGTGACGGGAGTGTGAAGTGACTGATGGGAGTGTGTAGTGAATGACGGGAGTGTGCAGTGAGTGATGGGAGTATGTAGTGAATGACGGGAGTGTGGAGTGAGTGATGGGAGTATGGAGTGAGTGACGGGAGTGTGGAGTGAGTGATGGGAGTGTGGAGTGAGTGACGGGAGTGTGGAGTGAGTGATGGGAGCGTGTAGTGAGTGACGGGAGTGTGTAGCGAGAGACGGGAGTGTGAAGTGAGTGACGGGAGTGTGGAGTGAGTGACGGGAGTGTGGAACGAGTGACAGGAGTGTGTAGTGAGTGACGGGAGTGTGTAGTGAGAGACAGGAGTGTGAAGTGAGTGACGGGAGTGTGAAGTGAGTGAAGGGAGTGTGTAGTGAGTGACGGGAGTGTGGAATGAGTGACGGGAGTGTGTAGTGAGAGACGGGAGTGTGGAGTGAGTGACGGGAGTGTGGAATGAGTGACGGGAGTGTGTAGTGAGTGACGGGAGTGTGGAGTGAGTGACGGGAGTGTGGAATGAGTGACGGGAGTGTGTAGTGAGTGACGGGAGTGTGGAATGAGTGACGGGAGTGTGGAGTGAGTGACGGGAGTGTGTAGTGAGTAACGGGAGTGTGTAGTGAGTGACGGGAGTGTGAAGTGACTGATGGGAGTGTGTAGTGAATGACGAGAGTGTGGAATGAGTGACGGGAGTGTGGAGTGAGTGACGGGAGTGTGGAGTGAGTGACGGGAGTGTGGAATGAGTGACAGGAGTGTGTAGTGAGAGACGGGAGTGTGAAGTGAGTGACAGGAGTGTGTAGTGAGAGACGGGAGTGTGGAGTGAGTGACGGGAGTGTGGAATGAGTGACGGGAGTGTGTAGTGAGTAACGGGAGTGTGTAGTGAGTGACGGGAGTGTGAAGTGACTGATGGAAGTGTGTAGTGAGTGATGGGAGTGTGGAATGAGTAACGGGAGTGTGTAGTGAGTGACGGGAGTGTGGAATGAGTGACGGGAGTGTGTAGTGAGTGACGGGAGTGTGGAGTGAGTGACGGGAGTGTGGAATGAGTGACGGGAGTGTGTAGTGAGAGACGGGAGTGTGAAGTGAGTGACGGGAGTGTGGAGTGAGTGACGGGAGTGTGGAACGAGTGACAGGAGTGTGTAGTGAGTGACGGGAGTGTGTAGTGAGAGACAGGAGTGTGAAGTGAGTGACGGGAGTGTGTAGTGAGAGACAGGAGTGTGAAGTGAGTGACGGGAGTGTGAAGTGAGTGAAGGGAGTGTGTAGTGAGTGACGGGAGTGTGGAATGAGTGACGGGAGTGTGTAGTGAGAGACGGGAGTGTGGAGTGAGTGACGGGAGTGTGGAATGAGTGACGGGAGTGTGTAGTGAGTGACGGGAGTGTGGAGTGAGTGACGGGAGTGTGGAATGAGTGACGGGAGTGTGTAGTGAGTGACGGGAGTGTGGAATGAGTGACGGGAGTGTGGAGTGAGTGACGGGAGTGTGTAGTGAGTAACGGGAGTGTGTAGTGAGTGACGGGAGTGTGAAGTGACTGATGGGAGTGTGTAGTGAATGACGAGAGTGTGGAATGAGTGACGGGAGTGTGGAGTGAGTGATGGGAGTGTGGAGTGAGTGATGGGAGTGTGAAGTGAGTGACGGGAGTGTGTAGTGAGTAACAGGAGTGTGTAGTGAGTGACGGGAGTGTGAAGTGACTGATGGGAGTGTGTAGTGAGTGACGGGAGTGTGGAATGAGTGACGGGAGTGTGCAGTGAGTGACGGGAATGTGGAGTGAGTGACGGGAGTGTGGAGTGAGTAACGGGAGTGTGTAGTGAGTGACGGGAGTGTGAAGTGACTGATGGAAGTGTGTAGTGAGTGACGGGAGTGTGGAATGAGTAACGGGAGTGTGTAGTGAGTGACAGGAGTGTGGAATGAGTGACGGGAGTGTGGAGTGAGTGACGGGAGTGTGTAGTGAGTAACGGGAGTGTGTAGTGAGTGACGGGAGTGTGAAGTGAGTGATGGGAGTGTGTAGTGAGTAACAGGAGTGTGTAGTGAGTGACGGGAGTGTGAAGTGACTGATGGGAGTGTGTAGTGAGTGACGGGAGTGTGCAGTGAGTGACGGGAGTGTGAAATGAGTGACGGGAGTGTGGAGTGAGTGACGGGAGTGTGGAGAGAGTGACGGGAGTGTGGAATGAGTGACAGGAGTGTGTAGTGAGAGACGGGAGTGTGAAGTGAGTGACAGGAGTGTGTAGTGAGAGACGGGAGTGTGGAGTGAGTGACGGGAGTGTGGAATGAGTGACGGGAGTGTGTAGTGAGTAACGGGAGTGTGTAGTGAGTGACGGGAGTGTGAAGTGACTGATGGAAGTGTGTAGTGAGTGATGGGAGTGTGGAATGAGTAACGGGAGTGTGTAGTGAGTGACGGGAGTGTGGAATGAGTGACGGGAGTGTGTAGTGAGTGACGGGAGTGTGGAGTGAGTGACGGGAGTGTGGAATGAGTGACGGGAGTGTGTAGTGAGAGACGGGAGTGTGAAGTGAGTGACAGGAGTGTGTAGTGAGAGACGGGAGTGTGGAGTGAGTGACGGGAGTGTGGAATGAGTGACGGGAGTGTGTAGTGAGTGACGGGAGTGTGGAGTGAGTGACGGGAGTGTGGAGTGAGTGACGGGAGTGTGGAATGAGTGACGGGAGTGTGTAGTGAGTAACGGGAGTGTGTAGTGAGTGACGGGAGTGTGAAGTGACTGATGGAAGTGTGTAGTGAGTGATGGGAGTGTGGAATGAGTAACGGGAGTGTGTAGTGAGTGACGGGAGTGTGGAATGAGTGACGGGAGTGTGGAGTGAGTGACGGGAGTGTGTAGTGAGTAACGGGAGTGTGTAGTGAGTGACGGGAGTGTGAAGTGACTGATGGGAGTGTGTAGTGAATGACGGGAGTGTGGAATGAGTGACGGGAGTGTGGAGTGAGTGATGGGAGTGTGGAGTGAGTGATGGGAGTGTGAAGTGAGTGACGGGAGTGTGTAGTGAGTAACGGGAGTGTGTAGTGAGTGACGGGAGTGTGAAGTGACTGATGGGAGTGTGTAGTGAGTGACGGGAGTGTGGAATGAGTGACGGGAGTGTGCAGTGAGTGACGGGAGTGTGGAGTGAGTGACGGGAGTGTGCAGTGAGTGATGGGAGTGTGGAGTGAGTGACGGCAGTGTGTAGTGAGAGACAGGAGTGTGAAGTGAGTGACGGGAGTGTGGAGTGAGTGACGGGAGTGTGTAGTGAGTGACGGGAGTGTGTAGTGAGTGACGGGAGTGTGTAGTGAGTGACGGGAGTGTGAAGTGACTGATGGGAGTGTGTAGTGAGTGACGGGAGTGTGTAGTGAGTGACGGGAGTGTGGAATGAGTGACTGATGGGAGTGTGTAGTGAATGACGGGAGTGTGCAGTGAGTGATGGGAGTATGGAGTGAGTGACGGGAGTGTGGAGTGAGTGATGGGAGTGTGGAGTGAGTGATGGGAGTGTGTAGTGAGTGACGGGAGTGTGAAGTGACTGATGGGAGTGTGTAGTGAGTGACGGGAGTGTGGAATGAGTGATGGGAGTGTGCAGTGAGTGATGGGAGTATGGAGCGAGTGACGGGAGTGTGGAGTGAGTGATGGGAGTGTGGAGTGAGTGATGGGAGTGTGTAGTGAGTGACGGGAGTGTGAAGTGACTGATGGGAGTGTGTAGTGAATGACGGGAGTGTGCAGTGAGTGATGGGAGTATGGAGTGAATGACGGGAGTGTGAAGTGACTGATGGGAGTGTGCAGTGAGTGATGGGAGTATGGAGTGAGTGACGGGAGTGTGCAGGCGAGTGATGGGAGTATGGAGTGAATGACGGGAGTGTGGAGTGAGTGATGGGAGTGTGTAGTGAGTGACGGGAGTGTGGAGTGAGTGACGGGAGTGTGGAGTGAGTGACGGGAGTGTGGAGTGAGTGATGGGAGTGTGGAGTGAGTGATGGGAGTGTGTAGTGAGTGACGGGAGTGTGAAGTGACTGACGGGAGTGTGTAGTGAATGACGGGAGTGTGCAGTGAGTGATGGGAGTATGGAGTGAGTGACGGGAGTGTGGAGTGAGTGATGGGAGTGTGGAGTGAGTGACGGGAGTGTGGAGTGAGTGACGGGAGTGTGAAGTGACTGATGGGAGTGTGTAGTGAATGACGGGAGTGTGCAGTGAGTGATGGGAGTATGTAGTGAATGACGGGAGTGTGGAGTGAGTGATGGGAGTATGGAGTGAGTGACGGGAGTGTGGAGTGAGTGATGGGAGTGTGGAGTGAGTGACGGGAGTGTGGAGTGAGTGATGGGAGTGTGGAGTGAGTGATGGGAGTGTGTAGTGAGTGACGGGAGTGTGAAGTGACTGATGGGAGTGTGTAGTGAATGACGGGAGTGTGCAGTGAGTGATGGGAGTGTGGAGTGAGTGACGGGAGTGTGGAGTGAGTGATGGGAGTGTGGAGTGAGTGATGGGAGTGTGTAGTGAGTGACGGGAGTGTGAAGTGACTGATGGGAGTGTGTAGTGAATGACGGGAGTGTGCAGTGAGTGATGGGAGTATGGAGTGAGTGACGGGAGTGTGGAGTGAGTGATGGGAGTGTGGAGTGAGTGATGGGAGTGTGTAGTGAGTGACGGGAGTGTGAAGTGACTGATGGGAGTGTGTAGTGAATGACGGGAGTGTGCAGTGAGTGATGGGAGTGTGGAGTGAGTGACGGGAGTGTGGAGTGAGTGATGGGAGTGTGGAGTGAGTGATGGGAGTGTGTAGTGAGTGACGGGAGTGTGAAGTGACTGATGGGAGTGTGTAGTGAATGACGGGAGTGTGCAGTGAGTGATGGGAGTATGGAGTGAGTGACGGGAGTGTGGAGTGAGTGATGGGAGTGTGTAATGCTCTGGTTCACATCTTTACTGTTATGCTGCAGGTATTTCATTCAGCAGCTCTGTAAGAGCTGTTTGTTCTGCGTTCAGCCTGTTTGGGTTATTGTTGAAGATAAGGGATGGTGTGGAACGTGTGCCATCCAATTAGGATGCCAGAACTGGGGGGGGGGTGAGGTTTTTTTGATGAGGGACAGTGAGGTTGGTCTTGGGGGCTTTTGTTCGGCAGGAAATGAAGAGAGAAGACGCTGGGGAGAACCGGTTGTAGCATACGACACGGTAGGAGACCCGTTTGTTCAAGATGGGTTGCAGGTGACGTTCAGAATGTGGTGTGTGCTTTCACACATCCGAGTGCCTGGTGAGTGAGTGACAGAGAAGTTCAAGGTGAGCTCCAGCTTGTACAGATTGACTGTTTAATTAAAATGGGCCGGCTTCTTTTTGTTTTTCTTTGCCAACCCTCAAGCTAGGATTCATAAATGTACTCCTTTAATCGTGTGCAGTGTACTGGCTGTGATTTCGTGGCACTAATTTGTAGCAAATTACACAGCATTCACTCAAACCGAATCTTGGGGTGGCAGAGCCATTTTAATCTCATGACTTTGGCAGAGCCGGAGAGTGTCTTCCCTGGACTTACACAGCCAAGCAAACCAGGGGGTTTCAGGTGTATGGAATGTGTAACAGGTGTATGGAATGAGTAACAGGTGTATGGAATGTGTAACAGGTGTATGGAATGAGTAACAGGTGTATGGAATGTGTAACAGGTGTATGGAATGAGTAACAGGTGTATGGAATGTGTAACAGGTGTATGGAATGAGTAACAGGTGTATGGAATGTGTAACAGGTGTATGAAATGAGCAACAGGTGTATGGAATGTGTAACAGGTGTATGGAATGAGTAACAGGTGTATGGAATGTGTAACAGGTGTATGGAATGAGTAACAGGTGTATGGAATGTGTAACAGGTGTATGGAATGAGTAACAGGTGTATGGAATGTGTAACAGGTGTATGGAATGTGTAACAGGTGTATGGAATGTGAAATCGGTGTATGTTATGTGTAATGGGCGTATAAAATGTCTAGTGGGTACATTGAATGTGGAACAGGTGTATGTAATGTGCAATGGTTGTACAGAATGAGTAATGGGTATATTGAATGAGTAAAGGGAGCATGGAATGAATAATGGGTTTATGGAATGAGTAACAGATGTATGGAATGAGTAGCGGGGGTATGGAATGAGTAACAGATGTATGGAATGAGTAATGAGTGTGTATGGAATGAGTAACAGGTGTGTGTGGAATGAGTGACAGGTGTATGAAATGTGTAACAGGTGTATGTAATGTGTAATGGGTGTATAGAATGATTAGTGGCTGTTTGGAATGAGTAACAGGTGTATGTGGAATGAGTGACAGGTGTGTGTGGAATGTGTGACAGGTGTGTGTGGAATGAGTGACGCGTGTGGATGGAATGAGTGATGGTATGTGAAACAAATAATGGGTGTATGGAGTGATTATTGGATGTGTGGAATAATCTGCCAGAGGAAATGGTAAAGGCAGGTAGAATAACAATGTTTAAAAGACATTTTGAAATTTTTAGAACAGCATTTTTGACGGACCCCTCGGTTAACTGTAGGAGTCCATGGCAAAAAAAGTGATTGGGAACCCATGGTTTAGAAATGTGGCCAAGTGAAGGTACATGGAACTAGCTATGTAGACAACTTGGCCAGCATGAGTGAGTTTGGGCCGAGTTCCCTGTATCTGCCCCATATAACGCTATGGCTCTTGCTTGGTAATTACATAATTGTGAAAAGTACTGCATTAATCAGATTTACTTCTTTCTTCTAATTCAACTTATTGTGAGTTAGAATCAGTTCTGATGAGTGGTCTTGGCCTTGGAATAGTCTGTCACTCTCTCTCTGCACAGATGCTGCTGGATCTGCGGAGGGCAGTGTGGGCCTGCCTTCAGCCTATATGTGGTGCCTCCAGGCTGTGTAGTATAGACTAGGCATTGACTTCAGGATGCTTGGCATGGTTGGTGCTTGGGTACCATTGAATCGTACAGAGCAACTCTTGGCCACTGAGTTTCATGTTCTGAAATTAAGCCTTGACTTCAGCTAGATGTTACAGGCTTGGCATAAACTTGATCATGTGGGCATGCCATCTTCTCACAGCTACCATTGGGCAGAAGGCACAGAATGTATTCTATTGTCATAATAGTGAGGCCTTGTATTGACTGGACAATAATATCAGACTATACCTCATGGATGACATCAATCTACACTATTGTCAACAGATCATGAATTCAGGATGCAGAATGTACACCCATTAGGCCTTGGCTTCAGGCAGCACAGTGTAGTGTGCTGCTTAAACTCCTAGGTCTTATCTACAGAACAGGATTTGATGGCAGAATAAAATGAAGGCCCAGCCTGCAACCTACAATCTCAAATCAAACAGCAGTTGTAAAATGCACCAGGAATTCAAAGCACAGACTACTCAACGCAGCTTGGTGTCGAGGCCTGGCCAGTACAAAACAGCGAAAAGTCAACGTTAAAGCTAAGTTTTTTTGCCATATACGTAAGTACGTGTGCACAGGCGCAAATAAGCTCTTACTTGCAGCAGCATCACAGACACATAGGATCATATAAGCAATATACACAAGAAAAATGCAAATTAAACTTTAAAAATACACACGTTTTACAAGAAAGAACAATTAAAACAAAAGAATGTTCATTTTAGTGCAAAATGGTCATAAACTAAAGTGATTAGTATTGCACTGGTTGGCTTAAGAACTAAATGGAGGGAAGTTGTGGTGACTTGGTAATTCAATCATCTCTACCTTCTGCCCAGTGGTAGCTGTGAGAAGATGGCATGCCCACATGATCAAGTGTACATCAAGCCTGTAACATCTAGCTGAAGTCAAGACTTAATTTTAGAACATGAAACTCAGTGGCCAAGAGCCACTCTGTACAATTCAGTGATGCCTAAGGCCCAAGCATACGAAGCAGCCTGATGTCAATACCTGGTCTATGCTACGCAGCCCAGAGACATCACACATAGGCTGAAGTCAGGCTCGCACTGAACTATGCAGCCAAACATCAGGGTCCAATCTGTAATCTGCAGCCTGAAACCAAGATCTATTTTGCACAGTGCAACCTGAAGTCCAGACGCAGCCTTTCTAAGGCATCTTGTACAATGCAAGCCAAGCCTGGAGCAGGCGGTTGCAAGCTGAGCTTATACTTTGCGGGCTGAGTTCCCAGCTCATCCTGTACAACACGGGCAGACAGCGTTACCATAACTCAAAATCAGAATTGTTTGAAAGGTGCCATCGTAAATTATTGAAACTCAACATGCCAGCTCAAATATTGATGAAATAGTTCAGTGAGTTTGCCAAAGCCACTGGGAAATTTCTGGAGTGGCAATTTGAACTGAACACCTTCATCTCAAAAATGCTGAGCACTGCCTTCATGTAGATTACATTACTGTTACTGGAATTATCTCATCTAGATTGTTAGAGGCTGTCTTGTCCACAATCTCTTGTCCTCACTCACTCCTCGCAATAAGGAGGTCTCAGGGACATCCATCTTCTTCATGAAACTGAATCGCTTTCACTTAAATCAGGAAGATTCATTTGAGCATTTTCTCATTCAACCTGCCGTCGGGGGTTGTTCCTGGAAAATAAATTGAAGCAAAACGCCATCGCCCACTTGCTATGTTAAATCACTTTATGTATATCAGTCAGCCTCTGCTGCATCAGACCTGATGGGGCACTACAGCACTGCAATGTTATAATTTTTAAGCCAATTTATTCTGCTGTTTAGCTGAAGAAATGCCTGCCCATTTACGATTCAAGTTTGTTTATTGCCATTCGTCAGTACAGAAGTGTAAAGGAGAATAAAATAATTGTTGCTCTGAATCCAATGCAGCATATAAAAACACAATAAGGATAAAGAACACAATAAATATAAATATATAAGATTAGTTTATGTACACAGACTGATTAGAAGAACATAAAATGGCACTAGGTGTGGAAGTTCTGTAAGAGAGGTGATGAGATTAGCCAATGGATGGAGTCATAGATCAGCCTGACGGCTTCGGAAAAGTAACTGTTTTTGAGTCTCATGGACCTGCTGTGGAAGGTGTTAGCCTCTTCCCTGATGGCAGTGGGGTAACCAGTTCATGGTCATGGTGGGTGGGATCCTTCATGATGTCGTTGGTCTTTTCCCGGCACCTTTCTATATAGATGTCCTGGATGGGTATAGGCTGGTGTTAGTGATGCATTGGGTAGTTTTAACATCCCATTGTTGAGCCCTCCTGTCTGCCGCAGTTCAGTTTCCACACTTCACAGGGATGCAGCACGTTAGGATGCTCTTCACAGCCCATCTGCAGAATGACGCGAGTATAGATGTGCACAGTCCAGCTCTCTTCATCCTCCTCAGAGAGTAGAGGCACCAGTGAGTTCCTCCAAAGATCTGTTTTTTGTGCATGTGATTCGACTGGATTTCCCCCTCTTGGTTAGTTGACCACTTTCAAGTCATGCCACGGCTCACAGATATTAAAATGATTGGGTCAGATTTTCCTGCTGAATCCCTCTCTGGCAACAGGTGGGTTGGAAGCAAATGTGGAACAGGAAGGAGACTCAGGAGACTGCAGATGATGGAAAATGGAGAAACATTCCCAAGCGCTGGAGGAACTCAGCAGGTTAGGCAGTTGATGTAAGTGCTGTTGGATGATAGTCATTGAGGCAGGTTACCAGATTCTCTTTCAGCACCGACATAATTGAAGCCTGCTTGAAGCAGGTGGGTACCTGAGACCGCCAAAGTGAAAGGTGAACACTCCAGCCAGGTGATCAGCACAGGTCTTTAGTAGGCTGAACAACACCTTATATTCCGTCTGAAGCCTCACTCAGGTTGGAGGAACAACATCCTATATTCCGTCTGGGTAGCCTCCAACCTGACGGCATGAACATTGACTTCTCTAACTTCTGTTAATGCCCCACCTCCCCTTTGTACCCCATCTGTTATTTATTTATTTACACACATTCTTTTTCTCTCTCTTTTTTCTCCCTCTGTCCCTCTCACTATACTCCTTGCCCATCCTCTGGGCATCCCCCCTCCCTCTTTCCTTCTTCCCGGACCTCCTGTCCCATGATCCTCTCATATCCCTTTTGCCAATCACCTGTCCAGCTCTTGGCTCCATCCCTCCCCCTCCTGTCTTCTCCTATCATTTTGGATCTCCCCCTCCCCCTCCCACTTTCAAATCTCTTACTAGCTCTTCTTTCAATTAGTCCTGACGAAGGGTCTCGGCTCAAAACATCGACTGTACCTCTTCCTAGAGATGCTACCTGGTCTGTTGCGTTCACCAGCAACTTTTATGTCTGTTACAGGTCTTTAGTACTCGGCCAGGTATCCCGTCTGTGCTGGATGCCTTCCGTGAATGCCCTCATGTCAACCATAAAGGCTGAAATCACAGGGTCATAGTGGTTTGTGAGAGTCCATGACAGTGACTTCATGTTCTGACGATCAAAGCAAGCATAAAAACGCTGAACTCACCTGGGAGTAGAACCTTGTCACCCACGTGGCCTGGTGTCACTTTGTAGAAGGCGGTAGTATTCAAGCACTGTCACAGCCGTTTTGATTCCAGTTTGGTCCAGAATTGCCACCTCGCACAGGAGATGGCTTTCTGGAGGCCGTACCTGGACCTCTTGTATATTATTTGGTCACCAGACCTAAACGTCAGTGATCTGGCCCTCAGGGCTCCTGGCTGGGGAAGACTCTGAATGAGTTTTTTGGGGGCACACTCATACACGACTGTTTTTATAAAGCCCATGACAACTGAGATGTTTTTGTTCAGGTCCTCTGATGAACATGGCCCAGTCCACGTTCTCGAAGCAATCCCATAGTCGCTCCTTTGCTGCCCGCAGCCACCTTTTTGTTGTCCTTACCTCTGGAGCCGAGCATGTATTACACAAAACAGTGGAGAAAAAGACTGTAAAACAAAACATTATCTCAAAAACAAAGACAATCAGAGACAAGTCCATGGTCTGTAGTGTTCTATTACTGAGGCAGGGTTATGCATGTACAGATCTGTTCAAGAACCTGATGGCAGTGGAGAAGTAAGTGTTTCTGAATTTGATGGTGTGGAAACATTGAGTGCCGTCTGTTCTCAAAAAGCGCCCTTTACGCACAAGGCTGGAGGTGATAGTATTGGGTGATGGTTAATCAGTGTTCCTTGCTTGTGTTAAATGTGTTACTCTGTATTGATCATATCCAGTTGTGAGGTGATTGAAATGTGGTAAGTCTATCACCTACACTTCATTAGTTGTGCACCATTTTGTACCTCAAGGGGTTACTCTGGTTTAAAATTGGGCACCACGTAGTGTAGCAGTTAGCGCAAGGCTGTTATAGCTCAGGTGACGGAGTGCAGAGTTCAGTTCCAGTGTCCTCTGTAATGGTTCTCCGTGTGTCCTTCCCATAGGAAGCATGGGTTTTCCCCAGGAGCTCTGAATTCCTCCCACAGTCCAAAGATGTATCAGGCAGGTTCATTGGTCATTGAATTGAATTGACTTTATTTCTTACATCCTTCACGTACATGAGGAGTAAAAATCTTTACATTACATCTTCGTCTAAATGTGCAATGTGCAATCTCAGTAATTTATAATAATTTATAATAAATAAAACAGTCAATGTAATATAGAGTACACTAAAGTCAGCATGAGTTCATCAGTCTGATGGCCTGGTGGAAGAAGCTGTCCCGGAACCTGTTGGTCCTGGCTTTTATGCTGCGGTACCGCTTCCTGGATGGTAGCAGCTGGAATAGATTGTGGTTGGGATGGCTTGGGTCCCCAGTGATCCTATGGGCCCTTTTTATACACCTGTCCTTGTAAATGTCCTGAATCATGGGAAGTTCACAACTATAGATGTACTGGGCTGTCTTGTGATTAACTGAGGGCTGAAATCGAGGTTGTTGAGGGTTGATGGGGCAGCATGGTTTGAAGGGCCCAAAGGACTTACTCTGCCTGTATCTATAAATAAAATATAAAAATAAAAAAATTAAATTAAATGAAGTGCTCTTGAAGTTCCAAGGAGGATTTCACATTGCTCAACGGGTCTTGAAATATTAGCCCTTCAATGAAAGCATCTGCTAACACAATGCATGGCAATCTCGTCAAAATATTGAGGTGTGTCCTACTCAGCTATATTGCATCTCTCTGCTCTCGGCCAATGAACCTGTATTCAGTGGCCACTTTTTTAGGTACCTCCTGTTCATGGTTTTCTGCCGCTGTAAATATTCACTTCGTGTTTCGACATGTTGTGGATTTAGAGATGCTCTTCTGTGCACCACTCTTGTAACACAAAGTTATTTGAGTTACTGTCACCTTTTTGCCAGCTTGAACCAGTCTGGCCATTCTCCTCTGACTTCTCTCATTCACAAGGTGTTTTCACCCACAGAACTGACATTCATTGGATAGTCTTCTGCTTTTTGTACCATCCTCTGTAAACTCTGGAGACTATTGTGTGTGAAGTTACCAGGATATCAGCAGGTTCTGAGATTCTCATTCTTCTGAGATTGTAAGTACCTTATCAGGCACTTACAATAATTCCACAGTTAAAGCCACTTAGATCTCATTTCATCTCCATTCTGATGTTTGGTCTGAATAACAACTGAGCCTCTTAACCATATCTGCATGCTGTTATGCATTGAGTTGTTACCATATGTTTGACTGGTTAGATACTTACATTAATGTACAGGTGTATCTAATAAAGTAGCAACTGAGTGCATCTTGAAAAGCAGGCCATTGTTTTTCTCTGCAGACCAAGTACCCTGCAATGCAGAGGACAAAGTTCTCGAAGAGGTTTTGTGGTAAGCCAGATCATTATTGTATCTGATGTGTGTAATCAATGCAGATGGAGGACTATGATGGAATGTGAGGGGATATTACATACCCTGGGCTTTCCCAGCTTTTTACAAGTTTCATATGGAGTGAATAGAGTGTGAAGAGAGGTTTGCATTATGGAAACCACCTTGATCGTGGGAGTCCATTACAGCTCTTCCAGACAACACTTCTAGCTTTTGCCCAGATGGGCAAGGAGCCTGCAAATGGCAATCAGGGACATCACTTGGTTGATTCATTGTGATTTATTCATGTTAATTTGATTTTGGGTTTCTGAGTCCTGGACATCAAACAATGCTACTTATCCGAGCTCAAGTTTATTGTCATGGGCATGCGTACCCAGAGAATTTTTTTTTGCAGCAACAGCAACACAGTAAATTGCAAAACATAAATTAATCTAAATTATACATAAGTTACACCACAAAACTAAAAAAAACATAATATTAGTGCAATTTGAAGGCAATACTGTCCAAGGTGAAATTAGGGTTTTTCAGCTTGGTTCCAGACCTGATGGCAGTGGGGAAGGAACTGTTGTTCAGCCTTGAGTTTTGGGGTCTTCAGGATCCTGAACCTGATGGCAGCATTGAGAAGAGGCCATGGTCTGCATGGTGGAGGTCCTCAATAATGGAGGTTGCCTTCCTGAGACACCACCTCTGGCAGATGTCTTTGATGGTGGGATACCCTCTGTGAACGATGCCTGTCTTCACTCTTGGTTATTTCAGCCATCATTTCGTTACAATGACAGATATTGCCGTTCAGCATTTGGTGTTGCCCTACTTAGCAGCGAGATATCAAACCACGTTTCATCAGCTGGATGATGCTCCATG